>NC_092147.1:8253780-8553780 GCF_045791955.1 Oncorhynchus clarkii lewisi
AGCAGGTATCCACATACTTTTGGTCATGTATCTGTAAGTGTATATACACTACAAGTGCACACAGAGTACCTAGACACCCCAATATTGTCACACCACACACAGTCTGGTGCTGCTCAGTAACAAATTGAAATCTAGTGTGTAGAGGTCTATCAGGCCAGGAAGGGGGAGGCTGACGTCCTGGTGTCCCTCCCCCTTCAGGAGTTGTATTATGCAGGCTGACTCTGAGAAGCTGAGGCAGGCTTGGATCAAAGCTGTCCAGAACAGCATCGCCACTGCCTTCCGGGAGCAGGGAGAGGACGCTGAGGTGAGTCACCACGCGCTGCCAGAACTAATGACCTCATGACATTTCTCCATGTTATTTATTTGCCATTTGTTTTCGTTTAGTACATGTCAGGATGTACGTCTGAACAAAAGTAAAGGATTTCCCTCGTGTGTGTGTGTGTGTCTGACAATAGACAATGAAGTAGCGTTCTTCTAGTGTTATATGTTGTGTATAACGTCGTGTTCATGACCCTCCAGAAGCTGGACCGGAAGTCTTCCACGTCCACAGGCAGCCTGGACTCAGGCGGCGAGCCCAAAGAGAGGTCACTGAAAGGGGAGAGCGCCCTCCAGAGGGTCATGGTCATTGGGGGCAACGCCTGCTGCTGTGACTGTGGTCAACCTGACCCACGCTGGGCCAGCATCAACCTGGGCATCACCCTCTGTATCCAGTGCTCTGGGATACACAGGTAAACTACCAGTACTTCTGTATGTAGTAATACACTGAACAAAAATATAAACGCAACATGTAAAGTGTTGGTCCCGTGTTTCATGAGCTGCAATAAAAAAAAAATCCCAGAAATCTTCCGTACGCACAAGAAGCTTATTTCTCTAAAACGTTGTGCACAAATATGTTTACATCCCTGTTAGTGAGCCAATAAAAGGCTTTCACCTGTGGGATTGTCTGGGGGGGGGGGGGGCTGGCTGAGGAGTATTTCTGTCTGTCATAAAGCCCTTTTGTGGGGGGGGGTGAACTTAATCTGATTGGTTGGGCCTGGCTCCCCAGTGGATGGGCCTATGCCCTCCCAGGCCCACCCATCGCTGCGCCCCTGCCCAGTCATGTGAAATCCATCGATAAGGGCCTAATGAATTTATTTAAATGGACTGATTTCCTTTTTATTTGAACTGTAGCTCAGTAAAATCTTTGAAATTGTTGCATATTGCAATATTTTAATTGCATATTGCATATATTTTTGTTCACTGTATATATTTGTCACCCAATGCTCCCAGGATACACAGTACATTCCTATCACTGCAGATACTACACATCACGGTACTTCATATGTATTCGTAGGCGTCATGCACATAGGAGGCACCGGAGGAAGTGTTTGATTTTTATTGATTTTTTATTTGATTTATTATACTAGCCAGTTAGCAATGTTATGAAGATAGTTTTAGCTAGCCCAGACAGGTTCCCAACCTCATAACTAGGCTGTCAATCAAGTTACAGTCGCTAGCTTGTCTAACTATCTTAGCAGACATGTCTGCTGGCATGATTGGTAGACTTTTTCGAAAAGCAAGCAATAACTAAATGTACCGAATAAGACTCGTATTCCTTTCAATCGTTTACCCAGATGTTAGTAGAGAAGCCTATTCAGTTCCTCTTCAATAAGAACCACCAGTTCTGAGGATACAGACCGCTCGAAGTGTGCTTAGATATATATGTATTTTTTAAACATTTAATTAAGCATAATGGTGTTTTTAAAAAAAAAAAATTATTTCACCTTTATTTAAACAGGTAGGCAAGTTGAGAACAAGTTCTCATTTACAATTGCGACCTGGCCAAGATAAAGCAAAGCAGTTCGACACATACAACGACACAGAGTTACATATGGAGTAAAACAAACATACAGTCAATAATACAGTATAAACAAGTCTATATACAATGTGAGCAAATTAGGTGAGATAAGGGAGGTAAAGGCAAAAAGGCCATGGTGACAAAGTAAATACAATATAGCAAGTAAAACACTGGAATGGTAGATTTGCAATGGGAGAATGTGCAAAGTAGAAATAAAAATAATGGGGTGCAAAGGAGCAAAATAAATAAATAAAATACAGTAGGGAAAGAGGTAGTTGTTTGGGCTAAATTATAGGTGGGCTATATACAGATGCAGTAATCTGTGAGCTGCTCTGACAGTTGGTGCTTAAAGCTAGTGAGGGAGATAAGTGTTTCCAGTTTCAGAGATTTTTGTAGTTCGTTCCAGTCATTGGCAGCAGAGAACTGGAAGGAGAGGTGGCCAAAGAAAGAATTGGTTTTGGGGGTGACTAGAGAGATATACCTGCTGGAGCGTGTGCTACAGGTGGGAGATGCAATGGTGACCAGCGAGCTGAGATAAGGGGGGACTTTACCTAGCAGGGTCTTGTAGATGACATGGAGCCAGTGGGTTTGGCGACGAGTATGAAGCAAGGGCCAGCCAACGAGAGCGTACAGGTCGCAATGGTGGGTAGTATATGGGGCTTTGGTGACAAAACGGATTGCACTGTGATAGACTGCATCCAATTTGTTGAGTAGGGTATTGGAGGCTATTTTGTAAATGACATCGCCAAAGTCGAGGATTGGTAGGATGGTCAGTTTTACAAGGGTATGTTTGGCAGCATGAGTGAAGGATGCTTTGTTGCGAAATAGGAAGCCAATTCTAGATTTAACTTTGGATTGGAGATGTTTGATATGGGTCTGGAAGGAGAGTTTACAGTCTAACCAGACACCTAAGTATTTGTAGTTGTCCACGTATTCTAAGTCAGAGCCGTCCAGAGTAGTAATGTTGGACAGGCGGGTAGGTACAGGTAGCGATCGGTTGAAGAGCATGCATTTAGTTTTACTTGTATTTAAGAGCAATTGGAGGCCACGGAAGGAGAGTTGTATGGCATTGAAGCTTGCCTTGAGGGTTGTTAAAACAGTGTCCAAAGAAGGGCCAGAAGTATACAAAATAGTGTCGTCTGCGTAGAGGTGGATCAGAGACTCACCAGCAGCAAGAGCGACCTCATTGATGTATACAGAGAAGAGAGTCGGTCCAAGAATTGAACCCTGTGGCACCCCCATAGAGACTGCCAGAGGTCCGGACAGCAGACCCTCCGATTTGACACACTGAACTCTATCAGAGAAGTAGTTGGTGAACCAGCCGAGGCAATCATTTGAGAAACCAAGGCTGTCGAGTCTGCCGATGAGGATGTGGTGATTGACAGAGTCGAAAGCCTTGGCCAGATCAATGAATACGGCTGCACAGTAATGTTTCTTATCGATGGCGGTTAAGATATCATTTAGGACCTTGAGCGTGGCTGAGGTGCACCCATGACCAGCTCTGAAACCAGATTGCATAGCATAGAAGGTATGGTGAGATTCGAAATGGTCGGTAATCTGTTTGTTGACTTGGCTTTCGAAGACCTTAGAAAGGCATGGTAGGATAGCAGTTTGGGTCAAGAGTGTCACCCCCTTTGAAGAGGGGGATGACCGCAGCTGCTTTCCAATCTTTGGGAATCTGACGACACGAAAGAGAGGTTGAACAGGCTAGTAATAGGGGTGGCAACAATTTTGGCAGATAATTTTAGAAAGAAAGGGTCCAGATTGTCTAGCCCGGCTGATTTGTACGGGTCCAGATTTTGCAGCTCATTCAGAACATCAGCTGAGCAGATTTGGGAGAAGGAAAAATGGGGAAGGCTTGGGCGAGTTGTTGTGGGGGGTGCAGTGCTGTTGACCGGGGTAGGAGTAGCCAGGTGGAAAGCATGGCCAGCCGTAGAAAAATGCTTATTGAAATTCTCAATTATGGTGGATTTATCAGTGGTGACAGTGTTTCCTATCTTCAGTGCGGTGGGCAGCTGGGAGGAGGTGTTCTTATTCTCCATGTACTTTACAGTGTCCCAGAACTTTTTTGAGTTAGTGTTGCAGGAAGCAAATTTCTGCTTGAAAAAGCTAGCCTTGGCTTTTCTAACTGCCTGTGTATAATGGTGTCTAGCTTCCCTGAACAGCTGCATATCACGGGGGCTGTTCGATGCTAATGCAGAACGCCATAGGATGTTTTTGTGTTGGTTAAGGGCAGTCAGGTCTGGGGAGAACCAAGGGCTATATCTGTTCCTGGTTCTACATTTCTTGAATGGGGCATGTTTATTTAAGATGGTTAGGAAGGCATTTAAAAAAAATATCCAAGCATCCTCTACTGACGGGATGAGATCAATATCCTTCCAGGATACCCCGGCCAGGTCGATTAGAAAGGCCTGCTCGCTGAAGTGTTTCAGGGAGCGTTTTACAGTGATGAGTTACTCTAGATTTCAGGAAAAAGCTGTTTCAGCTGTTTGAAAAATCCCAAATTCTCCAACGTACGGACGGTGGACCACATTTGAGACTGTAGAATGGTGCTGTACGACCACATACCGAACTGTAGACTGGTGCTGTACAACAGTAGAAAGGTTCACCTTTTTTTTTTACTAGATGGGGAATAAAACAATCAAAAGCTCAGTAAATCTGTCCCCATGTGCATTTTAGACTGTAGACTTACTCTTACTAACTGCATACTCCCACCTTGTGGCCACAGTACAAACTACACCCTCAAATGAACAGCATGTTCCTGTGATGAAGCTGTGTGGACTCAGTTATTTTTAGACAGTCTCTTTGATGCATGAGTTAATAACAGACTCTCACCATCTGCAGGAGTCTGGGGGTCCATTTCTCCAAAGTGCGCTCGCTCACCCTGGACTCATGGGAACCGGAACTACTCAAGGTGAGAAAATAAATGGGGAAGGGTGAGAGATGGAGGGGCACAAAGAGAGAGGCAGGAGATTTTCACAATCACATACTCCCTCTCTTGGATTCGCTAATGACAGATCAATGCTAAAATGTAATGGTTACAGATTACTGTCTTTTACATGTCATGAATTTGCATGAATGACATGCTGTCCTCGGAATGTGCTGGTTAATTTTGTCATAGTAACATAATTGTGTGTGTGGTGTGTTGAACACAGCTGATGTGTGAGCTGGGTAACGGGGTCATCAACCAGATCTATGAGGCTGGGAGAGAGGAGCTGGGAGCCATGAAGCCAAAGCCGACAGACCCCAGGTACTACCGCCGTGTTGTTCTATAGCTACCATTCATTGCACGTTGGCGCCGACAGAGATGCTCGCCTCGCTTCGAGTCCTTAGGATTATTTCTGTATTTCTTACATTGCTAGCTCAGAAAATTGTATGTATTATTACGTACAGCCGGAAAGAAGTATTGGATATAAGTGCGACGTCAATTTACCAACGACCACCAGGAATACGACTTTCCCGAAGCGGATCCTTTGTTCGGACCACCACCCAGGACAGTGGATCTAATCCCAGAAGCTGACCCAAAACAACGTCGCCGCAGAAGAGGCAGACCGAGCGGCCTCCTGGTCAGGCTCCGTAGGCGGGCACATCGCCCACCGCTTCCGAGTATACTACTCGCCAATGTCCAGTCTCTTGACAACAAGTTAGACTAAATTAGAGCAAGGGTTGCCTTCCAGAGAGACATCAGAGATTGTATCTCTCTCGGGATACGTTGTCGGAGTCGGTTCAGCCACCGGGCTTTTTCATGTGTCATGCCGACCGAGATAAGCACCTCTCTGGGAAGAAGGACGGGGGTGTTATGCTTCATGATTAACGACTCATGGTATAAACATAACAACATACAGGAACTCAAGTCCTTCTGCTCACCCGACCTAGAATTCCTTACAAACAAATGCCGGCCATATTATCTCCCAAGAGATTTCTCGTCAGTTATCTTCACAGCTGTGCATATACCCCCTCAAGTAGACACCACGATGGCCCTCAAGGAACTTCACTGAACTCTATGTAAACTGGAAACCATATATCCTGAGGCTGCATTTATTGTAGCCGGGGATTTTAACAATTAAAATTTGAGAACAAGGTTACCTAAATTCTATCAGCATATTGATTGCAGCATTAGCGTGGGCAATACACTCGATCACTGCTACTCTAACTTCCTCAATGCATACAAGACCCCATTTCAAGATTGTTTTGATCACGCTGACTGGGAAATGTGCCGGGCAGCCTCAGAGAAAGTCGATCTATACGCTGACTCTGTGAGTGAGTTTATAAGGAAAGGCATTGGAGATGTTGCACCCACTGTGACTATTAAAACCTACCATAACCAGAAACCGTGGATGGATGGCGGCATTCGCGCAAAACTGAAAGCACGAACCACCACATTTAATCATGGAAAGAGGACTGGGAATACGGCCGAATATAAACAATGTAGTTATTCCCTCCGCAAGGCAATCAAACAAACAAAATGTCGGTATAGGGACAAAGTGGAGTCGGAGTTCAACGGCTCAGACACGAGACGTATGTGGCAAGGTCTACAGGAAATCACAAACTACAAAAAGAAAACATGCCACATAACGGACACAGTCTCGCTCCCAGACAAACTAAAGGATAATACAGTACCACAGTTGCGGCCCATTAAAAAAAGACTGCGCCCCCTTCTTCTCCGTGATTGACCTGAGTAAGACGTGTAAACCCTAGCAAGGTTGCAGCCCCATCCTCAGCATGCGCAGACCAGCTTTCTGGTGTGTTTATGGACATATTCAATTGCTCCTTATCCCAGTCTGCTGTCCACACATGCTTCAAAATGGCCAACATTGTTCCTTTACCCAAGAAGGCAAAGATAACTGAACTAAATGACTACCACCCTATAGCGCTCACTTCTGTCATCATGATGTGCTTTCAGAGACTAGTCAAGGATCATATCACCTCCACTTTACCTGCCACCCTAGACCCACTTCAATTTTCATACCGACCTAACAGGTCCACAGACGATGCAATCACACTGCCCTATCCCATCTGGACAAGAGGAATACCTATGTAAGAATGCTGTTCATTGACTACAGCTCAGCATTCAGCACCATATTACCCTCCAAGCTCATCATTAAGCTGGAGGCCCTAGGTCTCAACCCCGCCCTGTGCAATTGGGTCCTGGACTTTCTGACTTGCTGCCCCCAGGTGGTGAAGGTAGGAAACAACATCTCTACTTCGCCTACCCTCAACACTAAAGCCCCACAAGGGTGTGTGCTCAGCCCCCTCCTGTACTCCCTGTTCACCCATGACTGCGTGGCCATGCACGCCTCCAACTCAATCATCAAGTTTGCAGACACAACAGTAGTGGGCTTGATTACCAACAATGACGAGACCGCCTACAGGGAGGAGGTGAGGGTCCTCGGAGTGAGGTGTCAGGAAAACAACCTCTCGCTCAAAACAAAAGAGGCTGAAGAGATTTGGCCTGTCACCTAAAACCCTGACAAACTTTTACAGATGCACAATCGAGAGTATCCTGTCAGGCTGTATCACTGCCTGGTACGGCAACTGCACCACCCTCAACCGCAAGGCTCTCCAGAGGGTAGTGCGGTCTGCACAACGCATCACCGGGGGCAAACTACCTTCCCTCCAGGACACCTACAGCACCCGATGCCACAGGAAGGCCAATAAGATCAAGGACAACAACCACCTGAGCCACTGCCTGTTCACCCCGCTACCATCCAGAAGGGGAGGTCAGTACAGGTGCATCAAAGCTGGGACCGAGAGACTGAAAAACAGCTTCTATCTCAAGGCCATCAGACTACTAAACAGCCATCACTAACTCAGAGAGGCTGCTGCCTACATAGACTCAAATCACTGGCCACTTTAATAAATGGATCACCAGTCACTTTAAATAATTCCACTATAATAATGTTAACATTTCTTCCATTACTCATATGTATATACTGTACCTCATACCAGCTATTGCACCTTGCCTATGCCACGCGACCATCGCTCATCTGTACCTACTCTCATTCACCCCTTTTAGATTTGTGTGTATTAGGTAGTTGTTGGGGAACTGTTAGATTACTTGATATATACTACTGCGCTGTCGGAACTAGAAGCACAAGCATTTCACTACACTCACATTTAACATCTGCTAACCATGTGTATGTGACCAATAAAATGTGATTTGATTTTAGCCACCACCATGTTTTATAGCTTTTTTTTTTTTTCTTCTATGAAGCAAATAAAGGGTAGTCCCATACAAGTTGGAGGTGTCGTACTACAGCATTGCGCAAAGATTGCCATCTTTGCGTAGGTTGCCAGATTGGTTTAATTTGTTGAATTAGATAAAAATGTTGCTTGCTATCTTTGCCTGATTTGTTCAGGTTGTTGAATTCAGTCTTCCTCTTTTTCGGTGTCTTTCCCCAGGCAGGAGATCGAAGCCTACATCAGGGCCAAGTACGTGGACCGGCGTTTTGTGCAGCGCCCGTCCAATGAAGAGTTACGCGCCAAGGTGGTGTCCCTGGCCAAACGGGAGAAGAAGCTGAGCGGCAGCACGGAGCACCTGCCCCCCCGGCCGCCCCCGCCCACGCCCAAACTCCGGCCCTCCTCCAACGCCTCAGGTCAGTCAGGTAGGTGTCAACCCGTCCCAGGTCCGGTCTCTTAAAGGTGCACTCTGGAGCTCTTCCTCCTCGGTGGTGGTAGTATTGCGAATTCATGTATACACTGTACGCTAACTGTACATAAACACATAAACATGGTTCTAACCATGCAAATTCACCAAAAATGCCCATCGATAGCGCCTGTTCCGTTTAGATTTTACACTTGGAAAGACTTCCTCCCACTCAGTCCTTTAAAACAATCAAGCCGTAGGGCCTGTTACTGTTGACCCAGGAATACAGTACAAGCTACGGAGTGTGCCTTTTTAAAGGATCAGCAACAGAATTGCGCTAATAGAACGATGTCATGCTCAGGACACACAACGGAAGGCACCCTCCCATCTTCTCTCTCACGTTCTCTCTTTTTGTTGTAGTCTAACTGCCTGTGCTTCTATCCTCCTCCTCCTCTCCTCTCAATCACCCTCTTCTCCACCCTCCTCCTCTTCTCCACCCTCCTCCGGCTGCTCTGTGCTTCTGGACTAACCCCTTTCCCCTTGCTGCTTGTTATTTCTACCTTCCTACCCCTCCACCTTGTGCCCTTTTCTCTCTGACCTCATCCACTGCCCTTGCCTAGCTGCTGCCAAAGGCTTGAAGGCGCGCCGCGACTCTCTCTTCTGTCCAGACGAGCTTGACTCGCTCTTCTCCTACTTTGACACCTCTGCCAAGCTCAGGAGCAGTAAGTATAGCTCTGTGTTTCACCCTCCTTCCCTCCTTCCTTACATCCTTCCCTCCGGCCATCCATCTGTACTCACTGCTCTGGCTGTAGACTAATTCCCATTCCACGTTCCCTCGTCTTGCTCCCTTAATGAGCCGTGCCGTCACGTTGAGTGTGTCGTTGTGGTCAGTGTCTGAGTCTCATTTGTCTTATTGTGGCTGTGGGGGTCAGCTGGGAAATTCTCACTGGCTGTGGTGACCAAAATGCACTGCATTCTCTAACCACTTGGTTAAAGTTGGTGAATGTGTGTGTGTGCTGGTGTGTAGTGATTGACTGCTTGATCCCTTGCAGTAAGAAGTGCAGACAGTGGCATCCAGAACAGTGCAGAAGGAAGTAGGGAGATGCTGGCCACCAACAGCCTGGCTGAAGCAGGTGATGCTCTCTCTCTCTCTCTCTCTCACTCACTCACTCACTCACTCACTCACTCACTCACTCACTCACTCACTCACTCACTCACTCACTCACACGATGAGTCTCACTCGTATCCAGCTTATGTTCAAACAGCTGTTCAATAACCCCACACACGAGCGCACACTGAAATGGCCCCACACACGAACGCCCACTGAAATGACCCCACACCTCTTAACTCCCTCTCTCTCTCCACCCTTCCCTCCACTCAGAAGCTGCCGAGGCGCCCCCCATGGCCATGCCTGCCACCCTGCCCCCTCCATCGCCCTGTAAGGAGCTGGTGGTGTTCTCGGAGCCCAAGGAGTACTCCTCGGGGCTGCAGCTGTACTGGGCCTCGTGTGCCCGCAGCCTGCCCGACATGGCCGAGGCCCTGGCCCACGGAGCGGAGGTCAACTGGGTCAACACCGACGACGACAAGAGGACCCCGCTCATCATGGCTGTGCAGGGGGTGAGGATACTTGAGTGTTGTGGACAGGTGTGGGGGTGGATCTGACCCTGTGTGTTTGCGCTCATGCGCGATAAATGTACTGGTACTTTTCTATTCTTCCAGGGCTCGTTGGTGACCTGTGAGTTCCTGCTCCAGAACGCAGGAAACGTGAACCAGCAGGACGCCCTGGGTCGAGGACCCCTCCACCACGCCACCATCCTGGGACACACCGGGTCCGTTCCCACCCCTTACCACCTACCACACCATCCAATCTGTCTGTTAGCAGAACGTTAAAGACCCCATGACCACGACTGCTGTCATAGAGAAGATATTAGAGAATACATTTATTTATTTATTTATTTAACTAGGCAAGTCAGTTAAGAGGGACGGCAGGTGGCCTAGTGGTTAGAGCATTGGACTTGTAACCGAAAGGTTGCAAGATCGAATCCCCGAGCTGACAAGGTACAAATCTGTAGTTCTGCACCTGAACAAGGCAGTTAAAAAATAAAAATAAGAATTTGTTCTTAACTGACTTGCCTAGTTAAATAAAGGTCAAATTAAAAATGTTCAATGATGGCCTACAGGGGAACTGCCATATTTGTACCTTGTCAGCTCAGGTCCAACTCTCTAACCACTAGTCTACCTGCCGCCCCACAGCATTGGAGGTCTGTTATTTCTAGATCTCACCTGGCATAGTAATACACGGCAGACTGTTCCTTTTGTTCATGTGTTCTGGTTTAGATTAAAGCCTTTATGGCAATCCTCGGCTAAGCCTTTTTGTATGTTATATTTGATTTGTAATAGACGAGGGTTGTGGGTTGAGGTTAATTTGTGGGTTGAGGTTAATTTGTGGGTTGAGGTTAATTTGTGGGTTGAGGTTAATTTGTGGGTTGAGGTTAATTTGTGGGGTTGAGGTTAATTTGTGGGGTTGAGGTTAATTTGTGGGTTGAGGTTAATCAGTGGGTTGAGGTTAATTTGGGGGGGTTGAGGTTAATCAGTGGGTTGCGGTTAATTTATGGTGACAAAGGGGAACTCAGTCTAAGATCTTAGTTCATGTTGGGGTATTACAATAGATTTTTTTCCCCTTTTTTAAATGTTATTCTCCAATCCAGTCAAGTGTGTTTGTTCCTGAAAAGAGGAGCCAATCAGAACGCGGCAGACATTGAAGCGAAAACGCCCCTATCCATGGCAGTGGACGCTGCCAATGCAGACATCGTCACATTGTGAGTGCCAAGTCTTTTGACCTTTAAAAATATATATATACACACACACACACACACACACACACTGAACAAAAATATAAACGCAACATGTAAAGTGTTGGTCCCATGTTTCATGAGCTGAAATAAAAAGATCCCAGAAATGTTCCATACGCACATAAAACATATAACTTTTTGTGCACACATTTGTTCACATCCCTGTTAGTGAGCATTTATCCTTTTTTAGTTTCGTTTATTAGTTTGACCATTTAAAAAAACAAGCACACATAAAACTTAAAAGCCATACATGCACATGAATAAAATCATGGAGGATAACACAAGAAAGTCTGGGACTTATTTCCATTGTGGTCCTCTTGAGACAAGATGGCCGGACAAGATCCAACACAGTTAAACACAGTATGGCAGTGAAACAATAAAACAAAAACAGAGAAGAAGAACATCTATCTCATCAAAAACAGAGAAGAAGAACATCTATCTCATCAAAAACAGAGAAGAAGAACATCTATCTCATCAAAAACAGAGAAGAAGAACATTATCTCATCAAAAACAGAGAAGAAGAACATCTATCTCATCAAAAACAGAGAAGAAGAACATCTATCTCATCAAAAACAGAGAAGAAGAACATCTATCTCATCAAAAACAGAGAAGAAGAACATCTATCTCATCAAAAACAGAGAAGAAGAACATCTATCTCATCAAAAACAGAGAAGAAGAACATCTATCTCATCATTCCAGTTACGTCATAGAGGTTAATCATATGGGCACAGAAGACATATTTGACAAGGTAACCCATCCACCTGACAGGTGTGACATATCAAGAAGCTGATTTAAACAGCATGATCATTACACAGGTGCATCTTGTGCTGGGGGCAATAAAAGGCCACTCTAAAATGTGCAGTTTTGTCTCACAACACAATGCCACAGATGTCTCAAGTTTTGAGGGAGCGTACAATTGGCATGCTGACTGCAACGTCCACCAGAGCTGTTGCCAGATAATTTAATGTTCATTTTCAACCACAAGCCGCCTCCAACGTTGTTTTAGAGAATTTGTCAGTACGTCCAACCGGCCTCACAACTGCAGACCACCTGTATGGTGTCGTGTGGGCGAGCGGTTTGCTGATGTCAACGTTGTGAATAGAGTGCCCCATGGTGGAGGTGGGGTTATGGTATGGGGCAATCATGAGCTACGGACAACTAAAACAATTGCATTTTATCAATGGTAATTTGAATGCACAGAGACACTGTGACGAGATCCTGAGGCCCATTATTGGCCCATTATACCACTGTTGGAGTTAGGAACCGAAGCATTTCGCTACACTCGCCATAACATCTGCTAAATATGTGTATGCGACCAATAACATTTGATTTGATGATAATGCACGGCCCCATGTCACAAGGATCTGTTCACAATTCCCTGATGCTGAAAATGTCCCAGTTCTTCCATGGCCTGCACACTCACCAGACATGTCACCCATTGAGCCTGTTTGGGATGCTCTGGATTGATGTGTTTGACAGCATTTTCCAGTTCCCACTACTATCCAGTCACTTCGCCCACCCATTGTAGAGGAGTGGGTACAACATTCCACAGGCCACAATCAACAGCCTTATGAACTCTATGCGAAGGAGATGTGTCGCTCTGCATGAGGCAAATGTTGGTCACACCAGATACGGACTGGTTTTCTGATCCACACCTCTACATTTTTTTTTAAAGATATCTGTGACCAACAGATGGATATGTGTATTCCCAGTCATGTGAAATCCATAGATTAGTGCCTAATAAATGTATTTAAATTGACTAATTTCCTTTTATATAAACTAAAACTCAGAAAAGTCTTTGAAATTGTTGCATGTTGGTTTATATTTTTGTTCAGTATACATAAATATTAGATAAAGTGCATTTATTTTTTTATGGAAAAACAATTCGCCTTATTTGTCACTTAATCTCAAATTCAAAATGGAGTGCTGAGGCAACATTTTATTTGACTTTACACTGTCCCAATTCATATTGATTGCTTCTATAAGTCTAAAGGTGGGTTGGATAAAGATGACACAATGAATGACTGTCCTCCCCTCGCTCTCCTTTCCCCAGACTGCGATTGGCCAAGATGAACGAGGAGATGCGGGAGGCGGAGGGGCCCTACATGCAGTCAGGTCAATATTCCACCAACAGCCCCACAGAGATGCAATACAGGAAGTGTATGCAGGAGTTCATTTGCCTGCAGCTGGCTGAGCCTTAGAGATCATAGAGCCCCAATACAAAGACGAGAAGAAGCAACATACTTTTATTAAGCAGACATTGGGCCCTGTGATGTCCTGTGTTCAATACCAGCCAGGTGGTGAGCGAAGCTGCACCTTGTGATTTAGACAGAGGTGCTCGGCTTTTTATTTCCAACCGGGGTCGAAGCCATTAGCTCCAGAGCCATTGTTTTGACTACTGAACAGCGGTGACATAAACAGTCCTTCTTTTCTTTTTTTTAAGTCGTCTGTTGCGTCCCAACTTTTAAACCGCCACGTCTTTATTAGTTGTGATGTCGAAGAGCACGGTGCGACAGAGGTTGTCATTACTTTCGAACAGCCACGTCTTTATTAGTTGTGATGTCGAAGAGCACGGTGCGACAGAGGTTGTCATTACTTTCGAACAGCAACGTCGGTCTTGACTAGCAGGCAGTAATCCCGACTTTTGAATGGCGGTTTTGACCATCAGGCTGTTGAGTGGCTAGCAGTGTGTTGCCATGCACCAGGTGTTATTTATTAGTGATTTACCTGAGGGAATATTTATGCACATTCCTGGTATGCTTATGCAATATCTCAGTGTGTTACATGTATAGTTCCCACAGTGAGTCTTAACCTCCCCCTTTTTAAAATAGTTTTTCTTCTTCAGTTGTTTGAACTGTTTGTTACAATGATGAAGTATCAATTTTGGCACATTTTAAGAATGCATTTTACTTTTATTTTATATAACAATTGGAACCATATAATGTCATTGTAAATGATGTATTGTACATAAATATACATACATTTCTATATCATATACAGTATAAGCAGAATAGGAAGTAAAGTTGAGCGAGATTCTCAGAAGCGGTAATGTCAGAAAGACAACACATTATGAACAAGGGTGAGTACTGTAAGTCGAATGTGCTTGCATCCTTGTTTTTGTGTGTTTTTTGTGTATTTTCTACACCTGTTTTAAGACTATTATGATTTCATTGATTGTTGGTCTAGCTGGAACATAACCCCCCCCCCCGCAATCCTGTTCTTTCTCTGACAATTGACATTAATTATACAGTCCTTAAAGGGATACTTTGGGATTTTAGTCTCTTTATCTACTTCCCCAGAGTCAGATGAACTTGTGGATACCATTTTTATGTCTCTGTGTCCAGTATGAAGGATGTTTTAGGTAGTTTTGCAAGCCAATGCTAACTAGCATTAGCGCAATGACTGGAAGTCTATGGTTATCTGCTAGCATTAGAAGTATCCCTTTAATGTTAGCTGACACTGGTAAGGGTGTGAATTTAAGTTTAGATGAGATATCAAGGTCGTAGAGTACCAAAAGGGAAGGGCAATAGTCTAGAAAAGTATCCACATTTACCCATGTACAGGATTTTACTGCATAATAGTTACATAATTAACTTTAACTTATTGGATAACAAAGAGACGTTCACAAAAATGTTTAATATAGGACAGTGTGAAGCCAGCTCCAGTATTGTTGGTAATTAATGAATGAAATGTTCCCCTTTTTAAATGTCATCCTTTCGTCTTCCCCATCACTCAGTCTTTGCCACCTGGCAATGTACCTGGGCCTGATGGGTAATTTTTAAATGGGCACAAAAAGCACTTTTATCAGCCTCATAGTTACTGACGTATCCAAACTGAAGTCTGTACAAGCCAATATGCTCCCTAGTGCTTACTGAGTATCAGTGTTCCATGATCCAGGCTCTGTGGCCAAAGAGGATGGATATCAGCTGAAAGAGAACACGCTGGCCCAATCCCAAATCCATCCCCAAGCCCTAAGCACATGTGAAGATCTGAGAGGATTTTGTTGGTGTACGCAATATGTTAAACATAGGATTTAAGGGTGGGATTGGGCCAGAGACTCCATGTCTCTCGTCAGCCATCTTATTGTATGTTGAGCCAGTTGGACATTTCAGAGGCAAGACGCGTTTCATTATGTCCATGGTGGTCTCATGCACCATGGAGTCTTGCTCTGACACCAGCCAGTGGTGATGCACAGAGGAGATTTGAATATCAGTTTAAATATAGCGATTTTAATGATTGCCCAATAGTGCTGTTCCTGAAAAGTCTAGTCTAAGGCTAGTTTGTATTGGGTCTGACACTGAGGAAACAACTAGTTTGTAGTGGGTCTGACGGGGTGAGGAAACAACTGGTCCAATTACCTCGTGTGGCCACTGGAGGGAGTGCTCCATTTAGAAATCCCCCACTTCACTCTGAGTGAGTGGAATATAAATGTAGAGTTTGACAGGGAGGTGACCCCAGCATGCTGTTCTTTGGACTTAATGTAGTTCTACTGGATATAGTTCCTCCACTTCAAAAGTGTTTGGTCATTGAGTATTCCAAACTTTTGGAACACCTTCCACCTTCCTAATATTGAGTTCCTCCCCTTTTCCCGTCAGGGCATAGACTCTACAAGGTGTCGAAAGCGTTCCACAGGGATGCTGGCCCATGTTGACTCCAATGCACAGTTGTCAAGTTGGCTGGATGTTCTTTGGTGGTGAACCATTCTTGATACACACGGGAAACTGTTGAGCGTGAACAACCCAGCAGCACCTACTATCATACCCCCCCCCCCCCCCCCCCCGTTCAAAGGCACATAAATATTTTGTCTTGCACATTCACCCTCTGAATAGCACACAAACACAATCCATGTCTCAAGGCTTAAAAATCCTTCTTTAACCCGTCTCTTCGCCTTCATCTACACTGATTTGAAATGGATTTAACAAGTCACGTCAATAAGGGATCATAGCTTTCACCTGGTCAGTGTCATGGAAAGAGCATGATTTTGTATACTCGGTGTAGATTCAGTCAATGACCCATAGATTCTTGGACCTGTAACGAGAAGAATAGTTGATTTTAATACGGCTGTTCATGTACCGTTTTCTGTCATGATTTAAATCCAATGTGAGCGATATTTGCCTGTTATTACCTTGAAGTCAACAACAGACAGTTGTAGTAGTTGGGGATACAGTAGTGTTTTCTACAAAGACAATGTTTTACATTTTGTTAGTGTACAAACCTGAAGTGTATGAATGTGTTGTAGGGAAGGGATCCAATGGAACGATGCTGTCTGCTCAGTTACTTGTTGCACTCTTATTCTCTCATTGCTTGTCTCAGTGTCTCTCTCTCTCATTGCTTCTCTCTCTGTCTATCACTTTGTCCTGTACTCTTTCTCTCTCCCTGGAGTTTGTGCCTTTCTTCTGTTCTCTCGTTTCTTTGGGATGCTGAGTCCAACACAGCTGTATTTTTGTACATAAATCCTGCACTTTAAATACAATACAGTTGGTAACAAAACTAATCTTGTGGGCATCTTTTTTTCTTCCACATCACAATTCACTGCAAAGAGTGGGGCTCCTTGCCTTAGTACTGCTTTAGGCCTGCACACTCCTCAAACATTGGGCTGCTTCTTCTTTCATTGTTACATCTTCCTCTGCATAATGCTGTTTCTCTCTACTGCCTCACAGTGGCGCTTTAAGGTATGGCCACATTTATATTTCTTTCACTCCTTCTTCAAACCTTTGGCAATAAAATAAACCTTCCTATCTTACCTGTATTATGTGTGTCTGTGACAAAAGTCTGAGCTCTTGAAAATCTTCCTTTTGCAAGCTTGCATTTATTCTACAGTACCAACTAGTTTTATTCTACAATACCAACTAGTTTTATTCTACAGTACCAACTAGTTTTATTCTACAATACCAACTAGTTTTATTCTACAATACCAACTAGTTTTATTCTACAGTACCAAATAGTTTTATTCTACAGTACCAAATAGTTTTATTCTACAATACCAACTAGTTTTATTCTACAGTACCAACTAGTTTTATTCTTTAAGTGTCTGATAGTATTACTCCTAGTATTACCGAGTCGTACTTACACTGTAATGGTTTACTTTGTCCTTGCAGGAGATGAAACCTACCAAGACATTTTCCAGGATTTTTCCCAGATGGCTTCAAACGATCCGGAGAAGCTGAACCGCTACCAGCAGTATGACTCGCAGCAGAGGCCATGAGGGAGGGAGACGACCTGGAAGTCTGTGGAAGCCGTCTGGGCTTTTTCCTGGTCAGTGCTGTACTCAGCACGAGTATTGGAGGGTCTGTTTCACCTGAACCTCAATGGTGAAGTGGTATATCACTTTTAATTGGTTTGAATGGGTCTAAAATTGTACATTTTAAAGTTAAAAATGTATACATTTCATTGAGGCTGGATGGCTCAGGATTGTGAACCTAAACAATGTTTTATGAGACTCTGGACTGGTGCCCAGTTGGTAAAACAGTTCACATTTGAACCTGAATGGTACAGTATTATGCTTTATATAAAATGTGACAGTTTGGTTCAAAACATAACGATAAACAAAAATCGAGTCGAATCGTAATTGTTGTTTCTGAATTCATATAAACCAAATAGACCACTCATCGTGTCTTGAGGTTTAGTAGGCTTTTTACATGTAGATATTTTTTAAAATATATATAAAAAATAAAAATAAACATTTTATTTGTGCTATCAATTTGCTTATCTCGTCCCAATTCAATGTGGTGTTTTTGTTGATAAATAAGCAGCACCTTTTTGTGATTTTAGCTATAGTGTGTTTTCACAGCATTTATCTGTTGTATGTTAAAAATGAAAGTTAATGTTAATGGCTGGCCACCCACTTCCTCGGCAACACTGTTTAGTACGGTGAAACGTTGGTGTGAAGTGCTCATGTCGCTGAGGTGTAGGTTAGTCACTCTTCCGTTACTGTTGAAAACCCCTTAATGTGGCTCATGCATAAATGTTGATTGTGGGTATTTTGCTGTTTTGACATTTTTTTTGATGAGGCAATACTTTTGTTTTGTGATTTTTAAGATCTGAAGGAGGGTAATCCGTTTATTTTTTTTGGTGTGTGAGGAAGACGAGCCTTATGTTTTAAAGTATAATTTCATATTCAATCTTGTTTTAGACCGGAAACAATGACTGTTAAAAAGAGAGAAGATGACATGTTAGGCTCTTTCTGTACATGCATGTTTGAATTTAGGTCCCCATATTGTAGTATCCCCTTTTTCCTGACGTCTCACTATTTTAAACAGTATTATAGCATCCTGTTCATTGGATGGCAAAAAACGACTTCTATAAAATATACCTTGTTTATTAGTGTAGTAGTGTATTAGAAACACTAACGAGCATGTACCACCTTCCTGGATACGTACTACTGTGTCATTGCATTTACAATATGAGGAGCTGTCTTAAGCCCTGGTTATACTTGGTGCTAATGCTCTCAAGCCCTGTTTATACCTGGTGCTATCATTTGCCTTTTGTCCTGATCTGGTCCACATTCTGATTGTGCCCACATTTTTAGATGGGTGTAGATGATTAAAGCAACTGATTGTGATCAGATCCTCCTTACCACTTCTGGAGGAGGTCTTTGTAAACCGATCTGGATTGTCAAACCATTTAAATCCACCCTCAAATCATTGACATGGGCCACCATGGACCGAAGGCATCAATATTGGTCTATAACGTAAAATAAAAATGATTATATCACATGTAAATGAAATGTGTAACTAGGGATTTTCCTTTCTTGAATTTTATTGAACTCTAACTTGGAAACTCTGCCCACTGAGCTTTCATCCAACCAATTAATTTGTCCCAACTACTTCTGTAGGTGGTCAGGAAGATCTGATCAGTGTTTTTTTAATTGTTTTGTTAGCACCAGTTATAAACTGGGCTATTCTTAAATACAACATGTGATACAGATCTTGTACAGCTTTTGACTATGCATAAGTTAAATCTAAAGTAGTGGTACTTGAATCATTAAATATGCGCTTGTAAATGCTGATAATATAAAAAAAGACAATTACAAGATAACATTGTCTCCCTATACCACTCAGATATGCATATTATCGATATAATTAAGGACTATATTACATTTACTGCAAATCATGGACTGAATTTCTTGCTGAATGTTGAACTGTTTTGTTGTATTGATTTTATAAAGCAATTTTCCGTTCTGATTGTCTGTTTTATTACATTAATTAAAGGGATACTTCACTATTTTGGCAATAATACAATTTTTGTCTGCATCCAGTATGAAGTTATAATTGACTCCCGAAACTACCTCTAACTAGCGCAATAACTTTTAGTCTATTGTATCTACTAGTATGGTAGCAGTTACCATAGACATTGTCATTGCGCTAACCCTAGTTAGCAACTTTAAACTGCACGCAGAGTTCATCTGACTCTGGGAAAGTAGACAAAGGGCTTCACTCCCAAAATCTTGAAGTATCCCTTTAAGGGCTTTACTCTTATACACAAAAATTGGCGTCCTCATTTTATCCCTGACGCATAGATGTTATCTGATCCTTCTGAGAAATGTTGTCCACTCTTCCATGCAGAGTGCTTACCTCATGATGGATTGCTGTTTCTACTTCATAGAAGGCTGCCAAATATACTGAACAAAAATGTAAACACAACATGCAACAATTTTGAAGATTTGACTGAGTTACAGTTCATAGAATGAAATCAGTCAATTGAAATTCATTAGGTCCTAATCTATGGATTTCACATGACTGGTGGAGGGGCATAGGCCGGCCCACCCAATCAATCAGAATATTTTTTTTCCCCACAAAAGGGCTTTATGACAGACTGAATTGCACCCCTCAGGCGAAGAAGCCGGATGTGGAGGTCCTGCCTGGGCTGGCGTGGTTACACGGTCTGCGGTTGTGAGGCGGGGGCTTGTGGTAGAGAAATTAACATTAAATTGTCTGGCAACAGCTCCGTTGGACACTTTACATGTTGTGTTTATGTTCAGTATACAAACAATGCATGTGTGTCTGAGCCTCTCCAGCCATTCTTTCGCTGTGCTCACAGCTGTGATGACACAGAGAAGCTATTCTTCCTTTCCCTATGGATCACCTCGTTGCTCCAACACAAGCCGCGTTTGTACCTGGGGCTAACATGCATCCGTTGTCCACATTCAGATTGTGCCCACATTTTCGGGAAGGGAAAAGAGATACCTAATTAGTTGCACAACCGAATGCATTTAACCTGTTGTGGAAATTCTACAAAGGGACACTGTCAAATTTAAATGATTCTGTATTAACAGCATGCTGGAGAGGTCACAGTCAAACTTAAATGATTCTGTATTAGCATGCTGGAGAGGTCACAGTCAAACTTAGATGCATAAAATACCAGTCTGAAGTGAGCTTTTCTGGTCTGGTTAGTTCTCGAATATACTGCAGACAAGTTATATTTGCACGATTTAACTTATCGTTCACTCATGTGACCGACCAATACTGGTTCATTCATAGCTGATCGTTCAGTCATAGCTTATCGTTCATTCATGTGACCGACCAATACTGGTTCATTCATAGCTTATCGTTCATTCATGTGACCGACCAACACCTCACAACACTTCTTCTCTCTAATTCCTTTACTTATATTTGTGTATTAGATATTACTGCACTGTTGGAGCTAGAAACACAAAATTTGATTTGATTTTAAACAGATCTTTCATTCTCAAAATAAGGGTCTGTGCATACTGCCAAAATGCAGATACTGATGGTGAAGATTTGTTCAAACAGTCACTTGTATGAGCATAGAAATTGGTCATTAGAAAAGCAAACATTTTCTTTCACCAACCCTCAATCAGAGCTGTGCGGGGGGCTGCCTTAATCAACATTCACGTCATCGGGGAGCAGTTATCGTCGGGGGCTAACTGCCTTCCTTAAGGGCAGAACGTCAGATTAAAAATGTTTTAAAAAATCCACGAGCGACCTTTCGGTTACTAGCCCAATGCTAGACATGGTCTGCATTGTGACCAGATTTTATTGTCCCTCCCTGTATGTAAACTATTTGAAAGATATTCTTTCATAATTATATATATTTTCAGCCACATTAAATCATCATTGACTTATGGCATCAAAATGGTCCATTGACACTTGCGTGCCTGACTACCTCAGGAGGTGGTCAGGAAGATCTGATCACAATGTGTATTTTAATCATCTACACCTGTCTGAAAATGTGGGCACAATCAGAATGTGGACAAGATCAGGACAAAAGATGCATGTTAGAACCAGGTATAAACAGGGCCTTAGAGCATTAGCACCAAGTTTAACCAGGGCTTAAGAGAGCTCCTCATATTGTAAATTGAACATACGTCCCTGATGGTGTGTCACCCACTCAATAATTACACTGTTTATTTCTCCTGGTGCAAAAATGTAAGGCATCCAGTCCTCTAGTCCTTTCATGAGCTATGGTCTTCACAGCGGACATGTTTAGTCTGTTTCAAAGCATTGTCCTGGGCCACATCACAAAACTCCTACCCTGGTCACATACAGTAACTGCTATTGGCAATGGAAAACATCTGCAGTGTAGGCCTGACTCCTGAAGGCCTGACTCTGCTATTTAAGATCCTATAGACGCGGAGTCAGCCTGTACCTGTCGAGCTCCAGACTGGTCGTGGTGGTAAAGGCTCAACTGTCCAGTCTGTACCCAGCCACAGGGCCTGGATCCTGGCCTTTTTTCTGGGAAGTCTGTGGTGGACTCCCCTGCAGAGAGGCAGAGTGCCGCTGCTGGAGACGTTTCCCCTCTATAAAAGAGAAATGTGCACAAACGCAAAGAGGCCAAGCTCCATTAATGTCACTAGCCGCAACGTCCAAGGGTCTCGGTACACTGAGACTCCCAGGACTACATCTACCCTGGAGGGGGAGGGGGGGTAGATGATGTCCCTGGAGGGGGGAGTAGATGTAGTCCCTAGGGGGGGGGGGGTAGTCCCTTGAGGGGGATGGGGTAGATGTAGTCCCTGGAGGAAGTAGATGTTGTCCCTGGAGGGGGTAGATGTAGTCCCTGGAGGGGTAGATGTTGTCCCTGGAGGGGGTAGATGTAGTCCCTGGAGGGGGTAGATGTTGTCCCTAGAGGGGGAGGGGGTATATGTTGTCCCTGGAGGGGGTAGATGTTGTCCCTGGAGGGGTAGATGTTGTCCCTGGAGGGGGTAGATGTAGTCCCTGGAGGGGGTAGATGTTGTCCCTAGAGGGGGAGGGGGTATATGTTGTCCCTGGAGGGGGTAGATGTTGTCCCTGGAGGGGGGGGGGGGTAGATGTAGTCCCTAGAGGGGGAGGGGGTAGATGTTGTCCCTGGAGGGGGTAGATGTTGTCCCTGGAGGGGGTAGATGTAGTCCCTGGAGGGGGTAGATGTTGTCCCTGGAGGGGGGGAGGGGGTAGATGTTGTCCCTGAAGGGGGTAGATGTGGCCCCTGGAGGGAGTAGATGTAGTCCCTGGAGGGGGAGGGGGTAGATGTTGTCCCTGGAGGGAGTAGATGTAGTCCCTGGAGGGGGTAGATGTTGTCCCTGGAGGGGGGGAGGGGGTAGATGTTGTCCCTGAAGGGGGTAGATGTTGTCCCTGGAGGGAGTAGATGTAGTCCCTGGAGGGGGAGGGGGTAGATGTTGTCCCTGGAGGGAGTAGATGTAGTCCCTGGAGGGGGTAGATGTTGTCCCTGGAGGGGGGGGGGGGGGGGTAGATGTAGTCCCTAGAGGGGGAGGGAGTAGATGTAGTCCCTGGAGGGGGTAGATGTTGTCCCTAGAGGGGGAGGGAGTAGATGTAGTCCCTGGAGGGGGTAGATGTTGTCCCTGGAGGGGGGGGGGTAGATGTAGTCCCTAGAGGGGGAGGGGGTAGATGTTGTCCCTGGAGGGGGAGGGGGTAGATGTTGTCCCTGGAGGGAGTAGATGTAGTCCCTGGAGGGGGTAGATGTTGTCCCTGGAGGGGGGGAGGGGGTAGATGTTGTCCCTGAAGGGGGTAGATGTTGTCCCTGGAGGGAGTAGATGTAGTCCCTGGAGGGGGAGGGGGTAGATGTTGTCCCTGGAGGGAGTAGATGTAGTCCCTGGAGGGGGTAGATGTTGTCCCTGGAGGGGGGGGGGTAGATGTAGTCCCTAGAGGGGGAGGGAGTAGATGTAGTCCCTGGAGGGGGTAGATGTTGTCCCTAGAGGGGGAGGGAGTAGATGTAGTCCCTGGAGGGGGTAGATGTTGTCCCTGGAGGGGGGGGGGGGTAGATGTAGTCCCTAGAGGGGGAGGGGGTAGATGTTGTCCCTGGAGGGGGAGGGGGTAGATGTTGTCCCTGGAGGGAGTAGATGTAGTCCCTGGAGGGGGTAGATGTTGTCCCTGGAGGGGGGGAGGGGGTAGATGTTGTCCCTGAAGGGGGTAGATGTTGTCCCTGGAGGGAGTAGATGTAGTCCCTGGAGGGGGGGGGGGTAGATGTTGTCCCTGGAGGGAGTAGATGTAGTCCCTGGAGGGGGTAGATGTTGTTTCTGGAGGGGGGGAGGGGGTAGATGTTGTCCCTGAAGGGGGTAGATGTTGTCCCTGGAGGGAGTAGATGTAGTCCCTGGAGGGGGAGGGGGTAGATGTTGTCCCTGGAGGGAGTAGATGTAGTCCCTGGAGGGGGTAGATGTTGTCCCTGGAGGGGGGGGGGGTAGATGTAGTCCCTAGAGGGGGAGGGAGTAGATGTAGTCCCTGGAGGGGGTAGATGTTGTCCCTAGAGGGGGAGGGAGTAGATGTAGTCCCTGGAGGGGGTAGATGTTGTCCCTGGAGGGGGGGGGTAGATGTAGTCCCTAGAGGGGGAGGGGGTAGATGTTGTCCCTGGAGGGAGTAGATGTAGTCCCTGGAGGGGGGGGGGGATGTGGTCCCCGGAGGGGACGTCTACATCTACCCACCCAGGTCATCTATAAGTCTTTGCTAGGTAAAGCCCCGCCTTCTCTCAGCTCACTGGTAACCATAGCAAAATAAGGCCTTAGGATCAGTCCTCTAGTTATGTTGCCATCTTGTAATCGTATACAACATTGCAGACGCCTAAACTGACTTTTGCTCTTAAAACATGCAAAAAAGGAAGCTCCTAAGCCAGCAGGAGAATGGCAACTGTCACATGTCAAGGTAATAACTTAATCTACTGGACAAAGAGGCAGAGACTGAGGCCACATGGACAATGGCTTGGCAGGATACAACGGTTCCTCCCTCTCAAACCTTGATGTATCCACCTCATTAGCGGTAGCCCTCATTTTGCCCTCACCCTCTAACTCTCCAGTCCCACAGCTCAACGAGCTAACAACACTAATGGGTAGACCACTCATGAGTTCACTCTGAAAGAATGGCTTGGGTTTCATACTTTGGAACTACTTGTGCAAAGAATCCAAAACAGTCCTGCCTGTATTTTCTAAATGCTGATGATGAATGGATGGCCAGAATGAATAGGCACAGTGTTACAGGCATTCTTTCACACCGCAAATCCTCCATCCTCCTCCACACATCCAGGGGGGGGTGTAAAAGTGTAAGACGTGTCAGGTACTATACCTTCCCTTCCACCCCTCCTCTTACTTGCTACTTCCTTCTGCAGTTCTGCTGTTTATGTCTCTAGCCCTGGTTCCCAGAATGGGCTGGCCCTGTAGCCCCTCCCCTTTAGAGGAGACTATATTGGGGGGTGGGGGTGGGGGGGGGTGGGGGGGGGGGTGAGAGAGGGCTCCCTGGAGGCCTGTCCTCCACACCCGATGAGCAGCCAGCGGTCAGCCTTTCCAGTGGAACGACCCGTATAGGAAAATGAAGTCCTCACCATCACAGGTCTGGCCTTCAGCTGTTCAGAGGGCCACAGAACACCCCTCTCTGCCAGGTGTGGGGAACCAAAGCTGGAGAGAGTGAAGAATGGCTAGTCTAGCCATACTGACATCCCTCCTTTGGGTCAATTAGCTATTACCATTACACCTTTATGGAAGTGTATGACATTATGGCTTCCATACTTCTGTGAGATTTGTTAGGAAGAGTAGCTGCTGCTTTCGCAATAGCTAATGGGGATCCTAATAAAATACCCCTAGACTGCCTCATCTTCCACACTGGTGGTTGTGTCAGCCCTCCGAGAGCTGAAACCCAATATGTCTGAGGTTGACAGAAGAGGACATTTGAGGTGTTTAAATCAGCGGTCGCAGAAGCTTTGATGTTCCAAAAACCTTGCTGAACAGAACCTAACCACCTGCAAAAGCAATAGGACTCCTATTGCGGAGGGTGACTGGAATCAAACATACGAATCAAACATACAGCCATTCATGTAAAACACAAGAAAGCTAGGTCGCGTAAGAGCAGCTACTCTTGTGATGCAAACTAGACTCATGTCATTGGTACAGTATTTCTCTGCAATTGTACATTGGACATATTTATTTTTAATATAGCCAAACATTTCTTCCATTCTCCAATGTAATGGATTAAGGAAGAGTTCTGAACTCAGCTGCACTAGTTGATTGTAACCGGGGGAGAAAAAAGCTCAATTTAGTATATTTGAAAATAACATTTGTCAAGCACTTCAGAAGAAATTGCGACAGAGGCAAACAAACAAAACCACAGCATATTAATCATATCACGGAGGCATGAAAACAAACCACAGCATATTAATCATATCATCACGACCCAATAGATTGTCTCTTCATATTTTCCTAGATGATGCTCGTCTCAATGGGAGGTCTGACTGATGTACCCTGCCTTTTAGTTCAGAGATACTAGGATTTTGGACATCAGCCTAGATGCACAACATCCCACCCGTTAGATCTCAAGTCTCATTGAGGAGTCAAAACAGTCTGCCCTGTCCAGAGTCCCATGGACCGCCTGCATGTCACTCGCTGGCCTATAAGTCAAGCAAACACGCTGGGGCCTTAACCCTGCCTTCAGCTCCATAGCCACACAATCAATTTAACAACCATCCCCTCCGACGATTCTATTGGCCCATCCTGACCCGGTGGGACTGCTTGTTTACCTAAACAACATGAGAGCTGTTGAGCTGCAGTCATTTCATCGACACCAGCGTTTCCAACAGACGGTGACTCCACGGGCGAGAGCGCCAAAGGTATGCTGGTTCCTTCTCTCATTCATCAGTATGCTGAAACGGCACTGGAGGCGCCAGTCTACCGCCTGGCCAGAACTGCTCCCCAGGGTTCACGGCTCGGACTGGCTGGACGCCACATCAGGAGTAACTTTTCGCCTTGTATGGTGTTGGGCATATTGTCCCCGTTGGGAAATGACGTCGAGGAGTTTCGCTTCTAACACCAACTACATCACAGCTCACCAATTTTAGAACTGATGTTGCGCCAGATATTGATTCATGAAGACAAGTTTGTGTTTTAGAATTTAAGGTTACATGACAGGTTCAGGTCACAGAATAAGGCCATGGTTAGAGTTGGTTACCTATAGAATTATTCCATTTGTCAGTACTGGGGTCATAAAGAACCAATGCTGCTGATGATGGAAAGGGTGCGTGTGCCAACATCTCATTACTCTGTTAAATTACTTGGTCAGATAAGTGAGTGCCAAGGATGGCATGTTGAAGAGGAGAAAAGCTGAGGCAAAATAAACAAAGACAAGGTGAACTATTTCAGATTTACAAGGTTCTTCCAGGAATTCAGATTTTCCACTTTTTCCCCCCAGAAATCTACAATATCCCACCCGCATAGAACAGACATACGGGAAGGGAAACATGGGCGGTCATCTCATCTCCTTTGGGAAACAGGGTGGAGAAGGGAGGCTCAGAGTATGACTAAACATTTCCTCGTGTCAGTTGGGGACTACAGGCTGTTACAACTTCCTGTGGCATGTTTGAGGTTCAGTTGTTCCAGTGTGACGTGTCACCTTTCCAACACCCAGGAAGCTCAGATTCAAACTCTCAGACAGCTATGCAAGCGTTATACCAAAATAAGTTTGTTACCTCACCAAATATGGAGTTTCACTGAGCAACTATTTTCATTTACTCTTGTACAGTGCCTTGCGAAAGTATTCGGCCCCCTTGAACTTTGCGACCTTTTGCCACATTTCAGGCTTCAAACATAAAGATATAAAACTGTATTTTTTTGTGAAGAATCAACAACAAGTGGGACACAATCATGAAGTGGAACGACATTTATTGGATATTTCAAACTTTTTTAACAAATCAAAAACTGAAAAATTGGCCGTGCAAAATTATTCAGCCCCCTTAAGTTAATACTTTGTAGCGCCACCTTTTGCTGCGATTACAGCTGTAAGTCGCTTGGGGTATGTCTCTATCAGTTTTTCACATCGAGAGACTGAATTTTTTTCCCATTCCTCCTTGCAAAACAGCTCGAGCTCAGTGAGGTTGGATGGAGAGCATTTGTGAACAGCAGTTTTCAGTTCTTTCCACAGATTCTCGATTAGATTCAGGTCTGGACTTTGACTTGGCCATTCTAACACCTGGATATGTTTATTTTTGAACCATTCCATTGTAGATTTTGCTTTATGTTTTGGATCATTGTCTTGTTGGAAGACAAATCTCCGTCCCAGTCTCAGGTCTTTTGCAGACTCCATCAGGTTTTCTTCCAGAATGGTCCTGTATTTGGCTCCATCCATCTTCCCATCAATTTTAACCATCTTCCCTGTCCCTGCTGAAAAAAAACAGGCCCAAACCATGATGCTGCCACCACCATGTTTTACAGTGGGGATGTTGTGTTCAGGGTGATGAGCTGTGTTGCTTTTATGCCAAACATAACGTCTTGCATTGTTGCCAAAAAGTTCAATTTTGGTTTCATCTGACCAGAGCACCTTCTTCCACATGTTTGGTGTGTCTCCCAGGTGGCTTGCGCCAAACTTTAAACAACACTTTTTATGGATATCTTTAAGAAATGGCTTTCTTCTTGCCACTCTTCCATAAAGGCCAGATTTGTGCAATATACGACTGATTGTTGTCCTATGGACAGAGTCTCCCACCTCAGCTGTAGATCTCTGCAGTTCATCCAGAGTGATCATGGGCCTCTTGCCTGCATCTCTGATCAGTCTTCTCCTTGTATGAGCTGAAAGTTTAGAGGGACGGCCAGGTCTTGGTAGATTTGCAGTGGTCTGATACTCCTTCCATTTCAATATTATCGCTTGCACAGTGCTCATTGGGATGTTTAAAGCTTGGGAAATCTTTTTGTATCCAAATCCGGCTTTAAACTTATTCACAACAGTATCTCGGACCTGCCTGGTGTGTTCCTTGTTCTTCATGATGCTCTCTGCGCTTTTAACGGACCTCTGAGACTATCACAGTGCAGGTGCATTTATACGGAGACTTGATTACACACAGGTGGATTGTATTTATCATCATTAGTCATTTAGGTCAACATTGGATCATTCAGAGATCCTCACTGAACTTCTGGAGAGAGTTTGCTGCACTGAAAGTAAAGGGGCTGAATAATTTTGCACGCCCAATTTTTCAGTTTTTGATTTGTTAAAAAAGTTTGAAATATCCAATAAATGTCGTTCCACTTCATGATTGTGTCCCACTTGTTGATTCTTCACAAAAAAATACAGTTTTATATCTTTATGTTTGAAGCCTGAAATGTGGCAAAAGGTCGCAAAGTTCAAGGGGGCCGAATACTTTCGCAAGGCACTGTATGTACTTCCAAAAAAAAGTCTAAATAAAAATGTACAAGCAACTGAAAAAAATGTCTCTTCAGCACCTCCAACGTATTGAGCTGTTGTCATTGGAGGTGCTGAATAGACACTTTTTAGGTTGCTTGTAAAAACTAATATTTAGATTTTTTTTGTAAGTACATACCGGCCGTAACGGGAGTAAATAAAAGATGGCTACTTAGCGAAACTCCATATTGGGTCAGTAATTAACATATTTTGACATAACGCTTGCAGAGCAGTCTAATGGGAGTTTGAATCTGAGCTTCCTGGATGTGAAAGAGGAGACGACATCTCTAACACACAGATACTGGAGCTTGGTTGGGTAAAATGCATTCGGAAAGCATTGTTTATTTTTTCACCTTTATTTAATCAGGTAGGCCAGTTGAGAACAAGTTTTCATTTACAACTGCGACCTGGAGTATTCAGGCCCCTTGACTTTTTCCACATTTTGTTCTGTTACAGCCTTATTCTAAAATGGATTAAATAAATCCTCAATCTACACACAATACCCCAAAATAACAAAGTGAAAAGATGTTTTTAGAAATAAAAAAACAGAAATAGCTTATTTACATAAGTATTCAGACCCTTTGCGCTGAGACTCAAAATTGAGCTCAGGTGCATCCTGTTACCATTGATCATCCTTGAGATGTTTCTACAACTTGGAGTCCACCTGTCGTAAATTCAATTGATTGGAGATGATTTGGAAAGATACACACCTGTCTATATAAGGTTCCACAGTTGACAGGTCATGTCAGAGCAAAAACCAAGCCATGAGGTTGAAGGAATTGTCAGTAGAGCTCCGAGACAGGATTGTGTCGAGGCACAGATCTGGGGAAGGATACCAAAATGTCTGCAGCATTGAAGGTCCCCAAGAACACAGTGTCCCCCATCAAACTGAGTAATCAGGGGAGATGGGCCTTGGTCAAGGAGGTGACCAAGAACCCAATGGTCACTCTGACAGAGCTCCAGAGTTCCTCTCTGGAAGGTTCTACCATCTCCACAAAGACATATCTCTGCAGCACTCCACCAATCAGGGCTTTATGGTAGAGTGGCCAGACGGAAGCCACTCCTCAGTAAAAAGGCACATGACAGCCGGCACAGAGTTTGACAAAAGGCACCTAAAGGACTCAGACCATGAGAAACAAGATTCTTCTGTCTGATAAAACCAAGATTGAACTCTTTGGCCTGAATGCCAAGCATCACATCTGGAGGAAACCTAGCACCATCCCTATGTTAAAGCATGGTGGTGGCAGCATCTTGCTGTGGGGATGTTTTTCAGCGTCAAGAACTGGGAGACTAGTCAGGATCGACGGAAAGATGAACAAAGGAAAGCACAGAGATCCTTGATGAAAACATGAAAACCTGCTCCAGAGCAGTCAGGACCTCAGACTGGGGCATAGGTTCACCTTCCAACAGGACAATGACCCTAAGCACACAGCCAAGACAACGCAGGAGTGGCTTAGGGACAAGTCTCAATGTCCTTGAGTGGCCCAGCCAGAGCACAGACTTGAACCCGTTTGAACATCTCTGAAGAGACCTGAAAATAGCTGTGCAGCAACAAAGTACTGAGTAACAGGTCTGAATACTTACGTAAATGTGATTAAAAAAAAAAAAGTTAATACATTTGCTAACATTTCTAAAAACCTGTTTTTGCTTTCTCATTATGGATTATTGTTAGTAGATTGATAAGGAAACATTTTTAATCAATTTTAGAATGAGGCTGCAACGTAATAAAATGTGGAAAAACTCAAGGGGTCTGAATGCTTTCCGAAGGCACTGTACATTAACATTTTCTGCATGCACTCAATGATACAGTAGCTGGTTCATATAACCACATTTAATTTGATTAGGAGCATTGAAATGCTCCCCTGACAAGCAGGAAGTTGGAGTGACATACTTTCTTGTTTATTCCCCCCCCCCCCCCCATTGTAGGGGCATCACGTAAGGGGGGAAAAGAAGCTTGTTTTCAGGTGCACAGTAGACTTAACCAACCAGGGCTGTATTTCTTGAACTTTGTTTAACACGTTGTGGTGATAGACCACAGCTGCATGGGTTAGTGTTACTAAATAGCTGAGGTAGAAAGGACTATAGTGAGGAGGAATAACCATGGATTGTTTTCAAGCAGTGAAGCACACTTCTCTCTCTCCCAAAATAGCTGAGGTCAAACGTTTGTAGCGACATAAAATGAAGTTAGTTAATTGTTTTCCGACATGCAACACATTCTATGGAGGCTTCACGTCGCCCCACTTGCTTTGTTAATTCTTGCCAAGCAGCATTTCATGTAAACTCCTCTTTCCCCCAGATGGTAATGGAATGAACAGGGCACATATTAAAACACTAACGACCTTAAAGTATTAAGAACAGTTGCTTCTAATGTTACATTTTCAAACGTTAGCTCCATAACCCCAACTGGCATTCCACAGGCTTTCCTAAACAACCGAACCCAACTTGGGAAACTAACCCCCTGTGTCACTTAAACTCAATGTGGAACATCCTCATCTAGTTCTCCGGTAACGGTTCGCACTTCGCAGCCAAAGACTAAAACGTCTGTTGAGATGTCAACATTGATCTTTTATTTATTTGTTTAAATCTGACGTGTATGTCTAAGAGTGTATTGCCCCTTGTGCATTCAATGTGAGTGTGTGTTCAAGCCCTGGGTATGGTAAGGAGACTTCAGCAGTGTGATGAGGAGACCGTTCACTGTGTTTTGTGTAAACTAGACTGGGCAGAATAATAGCAGGCTGGTGGCCAGGCTGTGATGAAACACTGGAGAGAATGTAAACCATCCTAAACGTGTATGATTAGGGGGATTCCACTATGTACACACAGCACATGCAGGAAAAAAAATAAGCACATTAGCTCCACTTTTTCATTTTATTGTACTGACAGAAAATGATACCATTTAACAAGAGAATGTCAAACATTCCCTGTCTGACAAAGGGGGCCATGACAGGGAAGGAGCATGTAAAATAAGTAAGGGGGAGTAGACAAAGAGGTGCATGCTGGGATGTGAAGATTCTTCCTGTAGAAGCCTGGTAACGTCACCTGTGGAAGGAAAAGGACAGAGCGGTTAGGATACCACCTGACCAGGCTCTGTGTTTGATCACAAAATACCCATAATTCATAAAAAACATTTTTTACAGGAATGTTTTGTTTATTGGGCATATCTATATTCAAATGTTTATTAAATGACAATGAACTTTTAAATTATCGTAACTGTCATTAAAGTAACTGTGCAGCAAAAAATCTTACTTTTAAAAAGTTAATACTCTGTTAACTCGTACCCAAATAATGTTGACGACTCGTCATATACTCGTGTGACCAAAGCAGAAATTGTAGAAAAATAATATATAAAATATAAAAATATATTACACCCACAACATTCCAACACAGAAAAGCTGCTTTTTAACATAATCAATTACCATTTTATTGGAAGGAAAACTATTTCAACTAGATCTCTGGAAACATTGGACAGTTTAAGAGATTTTTTTTAAAATATTGACCACAGTGGTGTGTTTTTGAAATCATCGTACTTGAAGAGCAGGAGCATTTCTGATCCCAAAGGGCATGACAATATCTAAACTTTAATCTTTTTTAACATACATACTGTATGTACAACCCTGGGGGATAAAATGAGGACCAAGACAAACATAACATTGTGCTGATGGCCAAAAATGACAAAACAATCTTGCTCGGTTCTCTATACCGTGCAATTACAGATGGAGGGTTTGCCCTCGGGGGGGGGGGGGTTTGGCGACGGCAGCACGGTTTACATTCCATAGGCACTGATGAACGCGAGCCAGGTTAGACATGGGAACAAGACTCCAAAGACCTGCACACTGTACCATTACCTCTCTCTGAACCATCAATGTGACATAGCCACTCTGAGACTGTTGCCTGTATAATTACAAGGCGATGCTGAATATTCAGGTTGCTTGATCCTGAAGGTTTGAGTTCTCGCACAAAGCGTGAGGAAATGGTCTCTATATTTACCCCTAGGCTGGGGATACAACGTGTTCAGCACTATCTACAGCATTTGCTGAAACAAAACTTGTTTCTAAGCAAAAACCCTCACTTTCAGAGTGAACCCATTCAATTTGTTTTTATCTGCAAACCATCAATTGTACCCAGATCCATCCTGTGGAAAACACTGGTGCAGGACACATACCTTTTTGCTTGGACAGCGTTCATTCGTCAACGTACTCGAAGGACTCGGGGGCCTCGGGCTCCTGTTCCTCCTCCTCGATCTTGGGGCCGTGGGCAGAGACAGGCTCCACCAGCTCCTCCTCTTCCTCGCTGGTGTCCTTCATGATGATAATGCCGCCGGTGTGCAGCTGGAGACAGATAAGGGACACGGACATGAGGGACACGGACATGATGGGTGTCTTTAAAAAAAAAAAGTTTGTAAATTTTCTGGGGGTGGTGCGGGTGTCATATTACACAACACCTCGTCTACCTCCCCAAATTAGTTGGTTGTCTCGTCATACTCTGTGAGCAACATTGCCCTTGTAGTGGTTGTACAGTACATCATGCAGCTTGGTTATCACTGTAAATAATTTAGAGGTATGGTCAGGTCCAGACTAAAGCATCAGGTATGGTGAGTACTGCCCAGACTAGATTTTTCCTCCTACATTATCTCTGGGCAGCTAAGTAACACTAATTTACACACAGACCACACTACAAGACCTTTGGAACAGTTGCTGTGTGCTCGGATTGCCTTCTACGGAATAGGTGAAATGGAATCATCACAATATAGAAGGGGAGGTGGGAGGCATACCCTGGCCCCACAACAATGCTTCACTTCGTGTTAAAACACCGCCTTAAAAAAAAACCCGAATAGTTTTAGAATACAGACAAGAGCAAAAACACTCAAGTGTCATATGATATGACCCATGATGCATTGCTCTCAGCTCGATGCGTGTTGATTTGACATGTAACCAAACGATAGTCCTCTTTATAGGAGTGGGATTAGGATAAGTGTGTGGGTGACTGCATATCTCATGTTATTTACTGTGGAAAGCTGTCAACATTTTGCGCCGGGCCAGAGTGGCTTATTCTCAGGCAACTGTAAGACACCGTGGATACAACCGGGGCTTGGTTGGAAAGACGAAAAAAAGATGACTGATGACAGCTCCAACGCTGGATCCAAAAGCTAAAAAAAAAAAAAAAACGAACCGAAAATCTTTATTTTTGACCAAATTTAAAAAATGGCATTGCAGTTATCACAAAAACTACCGTCAACCGGTCTGGAACATCATCAATCATCAAGGCTAAGATAAATAAAACATGCGTAATGCAACAATTCTGTCAATAGAAGATAAACATCTTTCAAATCATTTGCCACGGATACAGTGCATTCGGGAAGTATTCAGACCCCCTCGACTTTCTCCACATGTCATTACGTTACAGCCTCATTCTAAAATTGATTAAATAAAATCCTCAATTTACACACAATGGCCCATAATGACAAAGCAGAAACTGGATTTTCAAAACGTTTGCACATTCATTATTTACATAAGTATTCAGACCCTTTGCCATGAGACTCGAAATTGAGTTCAGGTGCATCCTGTTTCCATTGATCATCCTTGAGATGTTTCTACAACTTGATTGGAGTCCACCTGTGGTAAATTCAATTGATTGGACATGATTTGGAAAGGCACACACCGGTCTATATAAGATCCCACAGTTGACAGTGCATGTCAGAGCATAGACAAAGCCATGAGGTCGAAGGACTTGACCGTAGCGCTCCGAGACGGGATGTGTCGAGGAACAGATCTGGAGAAGGGTACCAAAAACAATTCTGCAGTATTGAAAGTCCACAAGAACATGATGGTCTCCATCCTTCTTAAATGGAAGAAGTTTATAACCACCAATACTTTTCCCAGAGCTGGCTGCCCAGCCAAAATAAGCAATAGTTCTTCTGTGGAGATGGGAGAACCTTCCAGAAGGACAACCATCTCTACAGCACTCCACCAAATCAGGCCTTCATGGTAGTAGAGTGGGCAGACGGAAGCCACTCCTCAGTAAAAAGGCACATGACAGCCCGCTTGGAGTTTGCCAAAAGGCACCTAAAGGAATCTCAGACCATGAGAAACAAGATTCTCTGGTCTGATGAAACCAAGATTGAACTCTTTGGCCTGAATGTCAAGTGTCACGTCTGGAGGAAACCTGGCACCATCCCTATGTTGAAGCATGGTGGTGGCAGCATCTTGCTGTGGGGATGTTTTTCAGTGGCAGGGACTGGGAGATTCAGGAACGAGGGAAAAATGAACAAAGTACAGAGAGATCCTTGATGAAGTCCTGAGCGCTCTGGAGCAGGTTCTCAGACTGGCGCGACGGTTCACCTTCCAACAGAACAACGACACGGAGCACACAGCCAAGACAACACAGGAGTGACTTCGGGACAAGTCTCTGAATGTCCATGAGTGGCCCAGCCAGAGCCCGGACTTGAACCCATTTGAACATCTCTGGAGAGACCTGAAAATATCTGTGCAGCGATGCTCCCCATTCAACCTGACAGAGTTTGAGAGTATCTGTAGAGTGGAATGGGAGAAACTCTCCAAATACAGGTGTACCAAGCGTGTAGCGTCATACCCAAGAAGACTCGAGGCTGTAATCGCTGCCAAAGGTGCTTCAACAAGGTACCGAGGAAAGGGTCTGAATACTTCTGGAAATGTGATATTTCTGTTTTGTCTTTTTTTAAACATTTGTAAACAGTTTTTTGCAGTGATGTCCTTGTCCCATTGCACACTATCGACTCCTGTGGCGGCCCGGGTGCAGTGCACGCTGACACGGTCGCGCCGGGTGTACGGTGTTTCCTCCGACACATTGTTGCGGCTGGCTTCTGGGTTAAGCGGCCGTTGTGTTAAGAAGCAGTGCGGCTTGGCTGGGTTGTGTTTCGGAGGACGCGCGGCTCTCGAGCTTCGCCTCTCCCGAATCCGTATTGGAGTTGCAGCCATGAGACAAGACTAACTAACAACCAATTGGAAGAATTAAAAAAAGAAAGAAATGATTGCAGTTGATATGCGGCCATTGTCAATGGTAGAGTATGTTGGCTTCACTGCCCTGATGGCATGACTAGAACTAGACCAGACTACAAGATGACCCTGGATGAAAAATTGTATAATGATCGCTATGCAAGTATAAAGCGCGAGTTCTCAAACAACATAACAACAGATGGTTGAATGTCTATGAACACTCCGCCATACATTACTGCAACAAGCCATCACATTGATGAGAAGTGGGAAATGAAGTCCAATGTACTACTGACAACCGAGCACATGGAGAGGAACACAGCAGAGAACCTGAAATGGCATTAACTACCATCGTTGCTGAGTGGGTGGGGACAGCAGTAAGGTGAGTGCTGTCTACTAGGTAGCCAGGACAGCAGTAGATTGAACTGCTCTGTCTACTAGGTAGCCAGGACAGCAGTAGATTGAACTGCTCTGTCTGGTAGGTAGCCAGGACAGTAGTAGATTGAACTGCTCTGTCTACTAGGTAGCCAGGACTGGAGTAGATAGAGCAGTTCAGTCTACTAGGTAGCCAGGACAGCAGTAGATTGAACTGCTCTGTCTGGTAGGTAGCCAGGACAGCAGTAGATTGAACTGCTCTGTCTGGTAGGTAGCCAGGACAGCAGTAGATTGAACTGCTCTGTCTGGTAGGTAGCCAGGACAGCAGTAGATTGAACTGCTCTGTCTGGTAGGTAGCCAGGACAGCAGTAGATTGAACTGCTCTGTCTGGTAGGTAGCCAGGACAGCAGTAGATTGAACTGCTCTGTCTACTAGGTAGCCAGGACAGCAGTAGATTGAACTGCTCTGTCTACTAGGTAGCCAGGACAGCAGTAGATTGAACTGCTCTGTCTACTAGGTAGCCAGGACAGCAGTAGATTGAACTGCTCTGTCTGGTAGGTAGCCAGGACTGCAGTAGATTGAACTGCTCTGTCTGGTAGGTAGCCAGGACAGCAGTAGATTGAACTGCTCTGTCTACTAGGTAGCCAGGACAGCAGTAGATTGAACTGCTCTGTCTACTAGGTAGCCAGGACTGCAGTAGATTGAACCGCTCTGTCTACTAGGTAGCCAGGACTGCAGTAGATTGAACCGCTCTGTCTGGTAGGTAGCCAGGACTGCAGTAGATTGAACCGCTCTGTCTGGTAGGTAGCCAGGACAGCAGTAGATTGAACTGCTCTGTCTGGTAGGTAGCCAGGACTGCAGTAGATTGAACCGCTCTGTCTGGTAGGTAGCCAGGACTGCAGTAGATTGAACCGCTCTGTCTGGTAGGTAGCCAGGACAGCAGTAGATTGAACCGCTCTGTCTACTAGGTAGCCAGGACAGCAGTAGATTGAACTGCTCTGTCTACTAGGTAGCCAGGACAGCAGTAGATTGAACTGTTCTGTCTACTAGGTAGCCAGGACTGCAGTAGATTGAACCGCTCTGTCTACTAGGTAGCCAGGACTGCAGTAGATTGAACCGCTCTGTCTGGTAGGTAGCCAGGACTGCAGTAGATTGAACCGCTCTGTCTACTAGGTAGCCAGGACAGCAGTAGATTGAACTGCTCTGCCCCCTAGCGGTCATAAGCAGGACCACATCTGAATTGTGAATTCACGCCATTTTATGATTTTTTTAAAACCCCGGTTATTATTTTTTTTTTTGTGTGTCACATCTCTACCAGAAACGCACTTTAAAAAAGTCACGCGTTCACAGACTCACACACCAACCGTACGTACCGGTTTGAAGGGCTGGTAGCGGCACGTCTCGGGCATGTTGAGCACTTTGAGCTGGGCGGGCATCACTCTGGCTGGGTTCTCCATCAGCTGGAAGTTGGGCTCGGGTTCTTTCTTCTTCTCCTTCTCCTTCTCTTTCTCCTTCTCTTTCTCCTCATCTTTCTTTTCTTTCTCAGCCTCCTGTACCTCCTGAGAATTTAACAAATACAATGTTAAGCGTTTTCCCTCCCTTTTCCTGATGAAAACCCACGACTCAGTGAGTCCGCAATGCATTGGATGATAAAAATATGACGATGGCAGTAAGGGTCACCTCGGAATAAAGTGAGTCTTCATTTCATATGTTTCCTGACACCACCACTCTGGAAGACGTGTTAATCTGGAGATGGGTGACACACTCCTTATTGGTTGTCTTGCACTTGGTGGCCAGTGATTTGTCAGGCTCTCCCTGCCTCCTATCTGTCCCTTGCCCAGGTCTCCCTGCTGCTACCACAAGGCCCTGCAGCATCTGACGCTAGGCTGAAAACTGGACCATAGGTGTGCAATGACTTTTATCAGCAGTCCTGTTTGTCTACGTGTGTGTGTGTGTGTGTGTGTGTGTGTCTCAACTAAAAACAACACTTCCACACAGTGTTTGTGTGAGAGAATAAAAAAATCTCCACTGTCCAATGCCTTTGGTTAAAACGAACAAACTGATATAACTGGGGGTTAAAATACTCCCTCCTTCCCGTTAACCTCGATGACACCAAGTCCAATCAATCAAACTGAGCGGATCCAACTTTGCCTGAGATCGCAGAGCCATCCCTCAACGAGGACGTGAAATCTAGCATGGTGGACGCCATCAAACACAGCGATTACGCCCAGCAGTCAACATCCCACTGAAAGCAATACTGGCACTGGGTTGAGAGAGGCTGTCAGTAATGGTATGTATTCCAGCCGTGTGCTTCATGGATAACTTGGTCACATCAGTGGAGGGGGGGCTGGGGGACCTTGCCAGGGCTGGCAGATAGCTGCTCCTTAAAGGGATACTTCACTCATTTCCTGAGAACTGATATTTTAAAAAGGCCTAGTTCACTCATATTTCTTAAGAACTGCTACGTTAACCCATAAGAGTCTAAGCCCTGGGGGGCAGCGGGGGGGGGGGACGACGACACTTCATTTCCTGATTTTAAATTCTAAGACCCCTCGAAGTATAAAAAAGTTTTTATTTGAATAAAAATATATTTTTGGCCTTTTAGCCGATACAAACACATGGAATAACAGATTCGCTACATGGAACAAAAGATAGTTTCCCCCCCGCCCCCCCAAAAAAAATCTAAAGGAAGTTTGTTCTGAAGTGTCTGTTTTAAACATTTGTTATCCATTCATTTTATTTGACGTATTTTCATGTGGTCATATTAGTTTCAAGGCCAAACCGTTCGGACAATACAGACGTTTTCGTGAGAAGACTGATTTTCGGGATGTCTCATGGTCTGACAACACCGCTGTAGCTCGGTCACCTTTCACCTCAGAAGGCCGTCATTGGCGGATGTGGAGGACTTAACGCGATGCTCATGCAAAAAAACAACGTATTTCTCTAGTTTAAACTGATGGATTGATGGGCATTTTATTATTACGCTAATTAGATTTCAGCTAGAGAGTTCACTCAAGATTTCCTGAGAAAATTATTCTCTCTGCATGGTTGGTTAAGGGCTTGTAAGTAAGAATTTCACTGTAAAAGGTTGTTGTATTTGGCGCATGTGACAATTAAAATTTGATTTGGAACTGCTACTTTATAAAAAAAATGGGAGAGTTGACTCATTTCATTGATGGTTTTCTTACCTTTGAAATGGTCTCCTCTGCAGGTGTCTGTGTGCCTGGACATCAGACATAAGAAGCTTTGTGGGATACTGAGTGAAATATTAGTGGCGGAAGTTGCAGACTGCAGAGGTTCGAGATGTTAAGGGAGACTGTTTTCAGGTCTTTGAACCATTAGTTCCTCACGACCAATTACACAGATCATTCCTCAATAGGCTGGTCAATACGAGCAAAGATCTGTTGTTTGGGACAGGGGCTACAGGATTCCTGCTTGAGGAAGGTTAAAAAACATCTACATAAAAAGCAAGACTTAATTTGAAGAAAAACTATTTTTTTTAAATTATATAAAATAGAAAGTGGTCTCTATGAGGCTGGCCGTCCTATGAAATGATTGTGTTCATACACTCACTACTTCCATCTTCTCCTCCTCTTTCTCCTTCTTCTCCTTCTCTTTCTCCTTCTTCTTAGCTTTGGCTGTGATGGAAAGAACAGCAGTAGACACCTATAATGGAGGAAGAGAGAGAGACTAAATGAAGGGGGTGTTGGCACAGTAAAAAAACAAGGCACTGAGGGACAATGACAAAACCTCTCAAAAATATCTGCTGTGTTTTTTTATATTACGTTATTAAAATGTACCCATGTTCTACAATGAGCCAAGACTGAGTGGCCAAAATAACATGGTCTCAGACTGACAAAATGGAAATGAGAGTTCAAAAGGGACTCTAATAACAATAAATGGATCTTGGCTGAGGACACTTCATTCAGGATGACCGTGAGAAGCTGCGAAGGCGACTTCAGTCCATTAAAACGGGGTGAACGTCTACTATTGAGGGACTCTCACCTTCTCCTTCTCTTTCTCCTTGGGTACCTCCAGGGCCGGAGGGTAGGCGAAGGTGGAAGGCTTGCAGTTGGAGCGGTACTGCACCTTGGGCATCTGGACAGGGAAGACAACAGCTGAGAGAATAGTCTGGCATGGATACAGTGGGGATGACATGGATACAGTAGGGTGGGAATGACATGGATACAGTGAAGTGGGAATGACATGGATGGGGTGGGAATGACAGGGATACAGTGGGGTGTGAATGACATGGATACAGTGGAGTGGGAATGACATGGATACAGTAGAGTGGGAATGACATGGATACAGTGGAGTGGGAATGACATGGATACAGTGGAGTGGGAATGACATGGATACAGTGGAGTGGGAATGACATGGATACAGTAGAGTGGGAATGACATGGATACAGTGGAGTGGGAATGACATGGATACAGTGGAGTGGGAATGACATGGATACAGTGGAGTGGGAATGACATGGATACAGTGGAGTGGGAATGACATGGATACAGTGGAGTGGGAATGACATGGATACAGTGGGGTGGGAATGACATGGATACAGTGGAGTGGGAATGACATGGATACAGTGGAGTGGGAATGACATGGATACAGTGGGAATGACATGGACACAGTGGGAATGACATGGATACAGTGGAAATGACATGGATACAGTGGGAATGACATGGATACAGTGGGAATGACATGGATACAGTGGGAATGACATGGATACAGTGGAGTAGGAATGACATGGATACAGTGGAGTAGGAATGACATGGATACAGTGGGAATGAAATGGATACAGTGGGAATGACATGGATACAGTGGGAATGACATGGATACAGTGGGGTGGGAATGACATGGATTCAGTGGGGTGGGAATGACATGGATACAGTGGGGTGTGAATGACATGGATACAGTGGGGTGTGAATGACATGGATACAGTGAGGTGTGAATGACATGGATACAGTGAGGTGTGAATGACATGGATACAGTGAGGTGTGAATGACATGGATACAGTGAGGTGTGAATGACATGGATACAGTGAGGTGTGAATGACATGGATACAGTGAGGTGGGAATGACATGGATACAGTGGAGTGGGAATGACATGGATACAGTGGAGTGGGAATGACATGGATACAGTGGAGTGGGAATGACATGGATACAGTAGAGTGGGAATGACATGGATACAGTGGAGTGGGAATGACATGGATACAGTGGAGTGGGAATGACATGGATACAGTGGAGTGGGAATGACATGGATACAGTGGAGTGGGAATGACATGGATACAGTGGGGTGGGAATGACATGGATACAGTGGGGTGGGAATGACATGGATACAGTGGAGTGGGAATGACATGGATACAGTGGGAATGACATGGATACAGTGGAGTGGGAATGACATGTATACAGTGGAGTGGGAATGACATGGTTACAGTGGGGTGGGAATGACATGGATACAGTGGGGTGGGAATGACATGGATACAGTGGAGTGGGAATGACATGGATACAGTGGAGTGGGAATGACATGGATACAGTGGGAATGACATGGATACAGTGGAAATGACATGGATACAGTGGGAATGACATGGATACAGTGGGAATGACATGGATACAGTGGGAATGACATGGATACAGTGGAGTAGGAATGACATGGATACAGTGGAGTAGGAATGACATGGATACAGTGGGAATGAAATGGATACAGTGGGAATGACATGGATACAGTGGGAATGACATGGATACAGTGGGGTGGGAATGACATGGATTCAGTGGGGTGGGAATGACATGGATACAGTGGGGTGTGAATGACATGGATACAGTGGGGTGTGAATGACATGGATACAGTGAGGTGTGAATGACATGGATACAGTGAGGTGTGAATGACATGGATACAGTGAGGTGTGAATGACATGGATACAGTGAGGTGTGAATGACATGGATACAGTGAGGTGTGAATGACATGGATACAGTGAGGTGGGAATGACATGGATACAGTGGAGTGGGAATGACATGGATACAGTGGAGTGGGAATGACATGGATACAGTGAGGTGTGAATGACATGGATACAGTGGGAATGACATGGATACAGTGGGAATGACATGGATACAGTGGGAATGACATGGATACAGTGGAGTGGGAATGACATGGATACAGTGAGGTGTGAATGACATGGATACAGTGGGGTGGGAATGACATGGATACAGTGGAGTGGGAATGACATGGATACAGTGAGGTGTGAATGACATGGATACAGTGAGGTGTGAATGACATGGATACAGTGGGAATGACATGGATACAGTGGGAATGACATGGATACAGTGAGGTGGGAATGACATGGATACAGTGGGGTGTGATGTTTACCTTGAGGTCCTTGTTGAGTCCGATGATGGCGGTGGGGGTGAAGGCCAGGGAGAGGAAGTGGGAGAGGGGGAACCAGAACCAGAACTGGGTGAACACCAGCAGGCCCACCACTGAGGGCATGTGGGTGTGGCCCGTCCTCGACTGCAGGGAGATGGTGACGTTACGACCACCTGCACACAAAGAAGGGCACAGGGAAGTAGAGAGTTTTGACATTTCACTTTGATATGTATTGCTTCCATTATAACGCTCAAATCTCATTATCACTTTGGTACACATTATGGCATGATATGATGTTATACTGTTATACTGTCATGCTTATAAAGGCTGCGTCCCTAAGGGTACTTTGGCCAAAATAAATACACTATGAAGGGAATAGGGTCGGGCACGCAGCCACAAACAAGAAGTGAATAATGAGGGGTTAATTAACTAACATACTACACTGACAAAGCCATCCATTTCACTAAATCATCGTGATTACTCCTAATCCCAGGCCAAGGACCCCACTTTAATTTCCTTTAGATCATTTATGACCTTTAAACGTAAGATTTTTTATATATTTTTTAAATAACAAAATGGCGGTAAAACAATGTGGCATGGCTAGTGTGAGGTAATAAAGCCTTGTCCAGTGTACAAAAGGGGTCAAGGGCTAGGATGCAGACAAGTAGAACAATAGGCCTCTTTTGCCCTCTGGGAGACCGCTAGGGAGAAGAGGATGAAGGGAGCTAGGGAGTGGGAGGAAGAGGGTTGCAGAGGAGTGACAGGATGGATGAAAAGGGGATTGGAATCAGTTGGGAGGTCCTTCCCCAATCCTCATACAAACATTGTAAAAACTCCCTTCAAAGCCAGAGTTACTAAGGAGGAACCCTTTGATTAAAATACATTATAACAGCAGAGACAGCTGGAAATGTTTCCAATGTGAAATCAGATCAGACAATGGTGGTTGAATCACGGGCCGTTTTTCATTTAAACAGCCCTACCCGCAGCCCAGTTGACTGGGCTGGTAATTACAATGATGACTTCTGGGTGATTTGATAACTTTATTTTGACGGCTGAAATGGGCTCCTAATGCCCCGAACAAATTGATTTACTGGCTGCCAGAGTGACTCACAGATTCTAGTTGCTGCGCCACAATGAGAGCGCACACACACACACACACGGCCTCTTAAAACTTGAGATGCAGCTTGACAGCAGTGTGCAATTTACTGGGGGGGGGGGGGGACCTTTAAACTTCCTGTCGTTTTTGTCAACCTACTTTGTGGCAGTTAAATTTGTATTCCTGGGGAAGGGGACATCCTTTCCCAGAATCCAAGGTGTTATGTAATTCCGAGATCAACTAGCATTTTTCCGTGATGGCATAAGGTCCTTCGGCACAACAGAGCTGAGGGATTTCTGTCGCACTTGATAAGAATGTCTAAATGATAAAATATATGTATTTTTTAAAGGCTATAGAATGTCTGCTAAATGATAAAACGTGTATATTTTTTTAAGGTCTAGAGAGAGAGAAAGAGGGGAAGAGAGAGAGAGGGGAACATCTGGAGAGCGGGAGGGGGAACGTCCGGAGAGAGAGAGAGAGAGAGGGGGGAATGTCCGGAGAGCGAGAACGTACGGAGAGAGGGGGGGGAGGGAGAGAGAGGGGAATGTCCGGAGAGCGAGAACGTCCGGAGAAAGAGGGGGAGGGAGAAAGAGGGGAATGTCCGGAGAGTGAGAACGTCCGGAGAGTGAGAACGTCCGGAGAGAGAGGGGGAGAGCGAGAACGTCTGGAGAGAGAGAGGGGGAGGGGGAGAGCGAGAACGTCCGGAGAGAGAGGGGAACGTCCGGAGAGCGAGAAGGTCCGGAGAGCGAGAAGGTCCGGAGAGCGAGAACGTCCGGAGAGAGAGAGAGAGGGGAACGTCCGGAGAGCGAGAACGTCCGGAGAGCGAGCGAGAGCGAGAGAGAGAGAGGAATGTCCGGAGAGCGAGAACGTCCGGAGAGCGAGAGAGGGGGAGAGAGAGAGAGAGAGGGAGAGAGAGAGAGAGAGAGAGGGAGAGAGAGAGGAGAATGTCCGGAGAGTGAGAACGTCCGGAGAGAGGGGGAGAGAGAGAGGGGAATGTCCGGAGAGCGAGAACGTCCGAGAGAGAGAGAGAGAGAGAGAGAGAGAGAGAGAGAGAGAGAGAGAGAGAGAGAGAGAGAGAGAGAGAGAGGGGAATGTCCGGAGAGCGAGAACGTCCGGAGAGAGAGGGGGGGATTGTCCGGAGAGAGAGAACGTCCGGAGAGAGGCGGGGGAGGGAGAGAGAGGGGAACGTCCGGAGAGCGAGAACGTCCGGAGAAAGAGGGGGAGGGAGAGAGAGGGGAACGTCCGGAGAGTGAGAACGTCCGGAGAGAGAGAGAGGGGAATGTCCGGAGAGTGAGAACGTCCGGAGAGAGAGAGAGGGGGAGAGAGAGAGAGAGAGGGGGGAATGTCCGGAGAGCGAGAACGTCTGGAGAGAGAGGGGGGGGGAGAGAGGGAGAGAGAGAGAGGGGGGGGGAGAGCGAGAACTTCCGGAGAGAGAGAGAGAGAGAGGGGAATGTCCGGACAGCGAGAACGTCCGGAGAGAGAGAGAGAAGGGGGGGGGGGGGGGGAGAGAGAGAGAGGAGAATGTCCGGAGAGCGAGAACGTCCGGAGAGAGAGGGGGGGGAATGTCCGGAGAGAGAGAAAGAGGGGGAGAGAGGACATCCCTAGAGAGAGGGGGGGAACGTCCCTAGAGAGGGGGGGGGGGACGTCCCTAGAGAGGGGGGGGGGGGAGACATCCCTAGAGAGAGGGTGGGAACGTCCCTAGAGAGAGAGAAAGAGAGAGAGGGAACGTCCCTAGAGAGAGAGAAAGAGAGAGGGAGAACGTCCAGAGAGAGAGAGAAAGAGAGAGGGAGAACGTCCAGAGAGAGAGAGGGAACGTCCAGAGGGGAGGGGCATCCAGAGAGAGAGAGAGAGAGGGGGAACGTCCAGAGGGGGAACGTCCAGAGAGAGAGAGAGAGAGGGGGAACACCCAGAGAGAGAGAGAGAGAGAGAGAGAGAGAGAGAGAGAGAGAGGGAAAGTCCAGAGGGGGGGGGGGGGGGGGGGGGGGACATCCAGAGAGAGAGAGAGAGGGGGAACGTCCAGAGAGAGAGGGAACCCTTGGGCGTGTGGTTGTTTGCGAGAGCTGCTTCTGAATGCTAAACCTTCGGTAATGAACACCAGAGATCATGAGAAACGGAACCCTGTCTGTCACATTTCATATGATTATCCAACTGCCCCAAAAATCACAACCCCACTTATAACTAAAGACTAATACTCCCCATCACCTTATCTGAAATCTAGTGGTACACTAGAAGTGAAGTGATGGTTCTTTGGGAGGAAGCTGCCTTCCTGACGTTACTCAACACCCTGCCTTCCAGGCCGTCTCAAAACACGGATGTGTATCAGGTAGCAGTGGCCTGACAGTTGTTAAGGGTAGTAAAGGGAGAGGAGAGAGCCTCCGTGTGCCATCTTACAATGACCCCATACTAAAGATTTTGTCTGGGCGGTTTCACACGACGGAAAACAGGGAGGGGGGGGGGGGGGGACTCTGCAGTTCATCTTGGCAGGAGAACGAGGGCTCCCAGTTTGGTCTCGACTGTCGCTATAGTGACAAAGATCGGCTGAAAGCATTATGGGAACAAAAATAAACACTGCTACAGTACAAGAACAAGTACCACACACACACACACACACACACACACACGAGGCCGTCAGACTAACAGTAATCACAAGTCATGTGGCTGTTGACATTGCTGACCCGCCAGGCGCTAATGCATCATAACATGATCGCTTTCAGAGGAAGCAGTTGGGAAAAATCACAGAGGGGGCGGGGGTGGGGTCAAGCCCTGGGGGAGGGCTGGGACTTCCTGTAATCCACACACGTACGCAGACACACCTCCCCTTAACAGCAGAATACACCCACTTGTCTTCTAAAGAAATCCAACCCCTGTGACTCCACGTGTCACCACACACTGACCTGCATCCAGGATGCCCTGGGCCAGGATGGCCCCGAACTTGGCCATGACGTCATCGTGCTTGTCGTTGATGACCTTGGAGTAGAGCTGCCGGAACTGGTTCACCTGCGTGTCGGGAAAACAACAAATAAAAACACGAAGACTACCTCCCATTGTTCAGTTCTTTTAGTGGGTCTCCACATTACAAATCTAACATTCTTATTAAATGAAATATGTTAAACATTTATTCTGCTTTGATTCGAAGTCAATGAGCACGCCAGGGCCTACAAGCCCTTCCCCCCCCCACCCCTAATAATATTAAAAACAGGTTAAAACCCTTTGACGAGAGCCACTGTTGGTGGAAGGTAAGGACTAACTCAAGTCTATTTGACTCTAGAAATCCTTATGTTTCTCTAACTCAATTTTTCCTGAGAGACCGGCTATGTATTGGCTTCACTATTTGGAGAACAGCGGCACATACAATCTATAATAACAAAAGGTCATATGGCTAAAACACTACCACTATGTGTGACCATGTAACATATGTAAAGGGAGATTAAAATGTGACGGAAGTGATCCACCTGCGGGGCACATAGAACAGATCTGCTGCTTCTTAGACTTCCTTTCAAAGAGAATGACAGCTCTATAACATACTGCAGTGACATACTGCAGCTTTAAAACCAGTCTCTCTTGAACAAGTGTAGTGCCTCCTGCTGTTTCTAGTTTAAAAACCAGTCTCTCGTGAACAATCTCTCGCACCGCCCCAAGCCTGTTGCTGTAACGTTACAGGCCATGACCAGATGATGCTTGAAAATGGGTCTGGCATTTCTTAAAACAGCTGTGACAGAGCTTGTTGTGCAAAATGGAGAGAGAGAGAGAGAGAGAGAGAGAGAGAGAGAGAGGGAGAGAGAGAGAACAGCTATTTTTTTAGCAAGCCTCCCCACCTTTTCTCGCTCCCTCCTTGTACTTGGTATAAAGCTGTGGTCATATTAGGCACTGAGTCCCATCAACACTCAGCTGAAAGTTCAAAACACTTAGACAGCTTTTGGTTAGAACCTAGAGCCTCCACGGGGGTTAGGATTCATCAGGAGAGAAGATTTGATTTGAAGAAGAGGACTGGACTCAAAATAGAGAACCTTTCTATAGGCTAGAATCACATTTAAAACAGATTTGCCAATCAACTTCAAGATATTTTAGTCTGAATAACAAAGTTACTGGTGGCCAATTTCTCTGGTAAATGTGGGCTGTTTCTCTGGTAAATGTGGGCTGTGAATGAGATGGGCTGTTTCTCTGGTAAATGTGGGCTGTTTCTCTGGTAAATGTGGGCTGTGAATGAGATGGGCTGTTTCTCTGGTAAATGTGGGCTGTGAATGAGATGGGCTGTTTCTCTGGTAAATGTGGGCTGTGAATGAGATGGGCTGTTTCTCTGGCAAATGTGGGCTGTTTCTCTGGTAAATGTAGGCTGTTTCTCTGGTAAATGTGGGCTGTGAATGAGATGGGCTGTTTCTCTGGTAAATGTGGGCTGTGAATGAGATGGGCTGTTTCTCATACACCCACCTTGGGACAGGTGACCTCGGTCTGCTGGATCATGATGAGGGCAGAGGAGATGAGGGCACCCTGTCTCACGTAGTTCACTGGGTCGTTGGTCATAGGTTCCAGCAGGTTGATGGCCTCCTGAAAAGGGAAAAAGGAAAATATAACTTGTCAATGACAATAAAATACACAAATTAAACTAACAACTAGGACACCCTAAAGATGAGGTAACCTAAAGGTTATCGTGCTGAGTCGCTTACAGTAAGTAAATAGAAGTTTGGTGATATTCCCTAAGTATGAGTGCAGTACTGCCAGAGTATAAGCCCCAGCTCCTTAAGGGAGAAGAGGCTCGGGAAGGTCAACGGTGAACTCTCTCAGCCTGGCTCAGAAACCTCTGGCCTAGTGATTGGACCAGCGCACTTCTGGGTATTAAGAGTTAAGCGCAGGCAGAGGGTGCTAGCTCAACCGCTTGGAAATCTTACCGGAGATGGGCTCAGCTGTGCCAGGAAAAACCTTAGCATTCAGCAGTGAGGATCCAAGATGAGGCCTACAATCACTTCAAATCTCTATCGGATTCATAGACTGAAACCTTATTGTCCTTAAAATTATTTATTTATTTATTTACACCCTGCATATTTTATTTTATTTTTTTATTTATTTTACCTTTATTTAACTAGGAAAGTCAGTTAAGAACAAATTCTTATTTTCAATAACAACCTAGGAACAGTGGGTTAACTGCCTGTTCAGGGGCAGAACGACAGATTTGTACCTCGTCAGCTCGGGGTTTTGAACTTGCAACCTTCCGGTTACTAGTCCAACGCTCTAACCACTAGGCTACCATGCCGCCCCCTGAAAACTACAAAACAAAAGGCTTTAACAACTCAGAATCTGTTATCTTTGGTTTTAGAATCTTTGCCACGGCAAGCAGAGAGGAGAGCTGTGGCGTGCGGGGAGCGATGGCGTAGGAGGGGCACTGGTAGAGCCCTGGCTACCACTATACACAGACATGCACATGGATTTTGTGTTGTAAATATGTGGTAGTGGAGTATGGGCCTGAGGGCACACAGTGTGTTGTAGATATGTGGTAGTGGAGTATGGGCCTGAGGGCACACAGTGTGTTGTAGATATGTGGTAGTGGAGTCTGGGCCTGAGGGCACACAGTGTGTTGTAGATATGTGGTAGTGGAGTCTGGGCCTGAGGGCACACAGTGTGTTCTAGATATGTGGTAGTGGAGTCTGGGCCTGAGGGCACACAGTGTGTTGTAGATATGTGGTAGTGGAGTCTGGGCCTGAGGGCACACAGTGTGTTGTAGATATGTGGTAGTGGAGTCTGGGCCTGAGGGCACACAGTGTGTGGTAGATATGTGGTAGTGGAGTCTGGGCCTGAGGGCACACAGTGTGTTGTAGATATGTGGTAGTGGAGTATGGGCCTGAAGGCACACAGTGTGTTGTAGATATGTGGTAGTGGAGTCTGGGTCTGAGGGCACACAGTGTGTTGTAGATACAGTGCCTTGCGAAAGTATTCGCCCCCCTTGAACTTTGCGACCTTTTGCCACATTTCAGGCTTCAAACAAAGATATAAAACTGTATTTTTTTGTGAAGAATCAACAACAAGTGGGACACAATCATGAAGTGGAACGACATTTATTGGATATTTCAAACTTTTTTAACAAATCAAAAACTGAAAAATTGGGCGTGCAAAATTATTCAGCCCCTTTACTTTCAGTGCAGCAAACTCTCTCCAGAAGTTCAGTGAGGATCTCTGAATGATCCAATGTTGACCTAAATGACTAATGATGATAAATACAATCCACCTGTGTGTAATCAAGTCTCCGTATAAATGCACCTGCACTGTGATAGTCTGAGGTCCGTTAAACACACCAGGCAGGTCCGAGATACTGTTGTGAAGAAGTTTAACTTCTTGATTCTACTTGAGACACATATGTCTCAACTAGGCACCTGGAAATGCAAATGCGCTACGCTAAATGCTAAATGTACTCGTTAAAACTCAAACCTTGATCAAAATTCACAAGCAGGGTATTGAATTAAAGCTACACTCGTTTTGAACCTAGCCAACAAGTCAGATTTTTAAAATGCTTTTCGGCGAAAGCATGAGAAGCTATTATCTGATAGCATGCAACACCTCAAAATGCCTGAATGCGACGTAAACAAAGACTTTGCTTATCCGGCGCTGCACAAAACGCAGAAATAAAATATAAAACATTCATTACCTTTGACGAGCTTCTTTCTTGGCACTCCTATATGCCCCATAAACATCACTATTGGGTCTTTTTTTCGTTTAAATCGGTCCATATATACCCAAAATAGCTTTCTATGGAAGCTGTGTCATTCAGAAAAAAACATTGTTTTTAAACGCTGCGTCATTTTTTTAAATTAAAAAAGTTGACGATAAACTTTCACAAAACACTTCGAAATCCTTTTGTAATCCAACTTTAGGTATTAGTAAACGTTTATAATCTATCAAAATGATTACAGGGCGATGTATATTCAATAGCTCCTCGTCTGCAAATCAATGGCTGCCAATGTCCACATTGAAAAGATCCTAGTGGAGACCGGAAGAAACGGAATCCAGATAGTTGGATTTTCCAACAAAAAATTCAATTGAAAATGACGACAATGGCGACATCGTGTGGAATTTGTATGAATTGCATGCAGGTCGATATTAAATTTTGTCCCCTTTTAACAACCCATGAAAGTGACTTATGGAAATTATTTTTAGCTTTCAGAGAGCAGTTTTTCTTGCGTTTTTCAATGAAACACACGATCTGTTATAGTCACAGCCGTGATTTAACCAGTTTTAGAAACTTCAGAGTGTTTTCTATCCACACATACTAATCATATGCATATACTATATTCCTGGCATGAGTAGCAGGACGCTGAAAAGTTGCGCGATTTTTAACAGAATGTTCGAAAAAGGAGGGGGTAGAAGTAAGTTAAAGCCGGATTTGGATACAAAAAGATTTCCCAAGCTTTAAACATCCCAAGGAGCACTGTGCAAGCGATAATATTGAAATGGAAGGAGTATCAGACCACTGCAAATCTACCAAGACCTGGCCGTCCCTCTAAACTTTCAGCTCATACAAGGAGAAGACTGATCAGAGATGCAGCCAAGAGGCCCATGATCACTCTGGATGAACTGCAGAGATCTACAGCTGAGGTGGGAGACTCTGTCCATAGGACAACAATCAGTCGTATATTGCACAAATCTGGCCTTTATGGAAGAGTGGCAAGAAGAAAGCCATTTCTTAAAGATATCCATAAAAAGTGTTGGTTAAAGTTTGCCACAAGCCACCTGGGAGACACACCAAACATGTGGAAGAAGGTGCTCTGGTCAGATGAAACCAAAATTGAACTTTTTGGCAACAATGCAAGACGTTATGTTTGGCATAAAAGCAACACAGCTCATCACCCTGAACACAACATCCCCACTGTAAAACATGGTGGTGGCAGCATCATGGTTTGGGCCTGTTTTTTTTCAGCAGGGACAGGGAAGATGGTTAAAATTGATGGGAAGATGGATGGAGCCAAATACAGGACCATTCTGGAAGAAAACCTGATGGAGTCTGCAAAAGACCTGAGACTGGGACGGAGATTTGTCTTCCAACAAGACAATGATCCAAAACATAAGGCAAAATCTACAATGGAATGGTTCAAAAATAAACATATCCAGGTGTTAGAATGGCCAAGTCAAAGTCCAGACCTGAATCCAATCGAGAATCTGTGGAAAGTACTGAAAACTGCTGTTCACAAATTCCTGTTGTGAATTCTGTAATTAACGTATTGTAACGTTTTTAAAATTGTATAACTGCCTTAATTCTGCCGGACCCCAGGAAGAGTAGCTGCTGCCTTGGCAGGAACTAATGGGGATCCATAATAAACTCCAGGAAGAGTAGCTGCTGCCTCGGCAGGAACTAATGGGGATCCATAATAAACCCCAGGAAGAGTAGCTGCGCTGCCTCGGCAGGAACTAATGGGGATCCATAATAAACCCCAGGAAGAGTAGCTGCTGCCTCGGCAGGAACTGATGGGGATCCATAATAAACCCCAGGAAAAGTAGCTGCTGCCTCGGCAGGAACTAATGGGGATCATAATAAACTCCAGGAAGAGTAGCTGCTGCCTCGGCAGGAACTAACGGGGATCCATAATAAACTCCAGGAAGAGTAGCTGCTGCCTCGGCAGGAACTAACGGGGATCCATAATAAACTCCAGGAAGAGTAGCTGCTGCCTCGGCAGGAACTAACGGGGATCCATAATAAACTCCAGGAAGAGTAGCTGCTGCCTCGGCAGGAACTAATGGGGATCCATAATAAACTCCAGGAAGAGTAGCTGCTGCCTCGGCAGGAACTAATGGGGATCCATAATAAACTCCAGGAAGAGTAGCTGCTGCCTCGGCAGGAACTAACGGGGATCCATAATAAACTCCAGGAAGAGTAGCTGCTGCCTCGGCAGGAACTAACGGGGATCCATAATAAACTCCAGGAAGAGTAGCTGCTGCCTCGGCAGGAACTAATGGGGATCCATAATAAACTCCAGGAAGAGTAGCTGCTGCCTCGGCAGGAACTAATGGGGATCCATAATAAACTCCAGGAAAAGTAGCTGCTGCCTTGGCAGGAACTAATGGGGATCCATAATAAATACAACTACAAAATAATCAACGTAAAACGGAATTAAAACTATGGAATTAAAAAAAAGGTAATGAGAAAAATAGGCTACAACAACCAAGAGCCAACAGGTAGGTTGCTACTTAATAATCTGAATGGAGTTGTTATTTGCAACTGTAGGACAAGGAGGAAGCGCATGAAGTCTCAATTAGCCTAGCTAGCTAGTTTAGCTAACTTGCTTCTAAAATCGTCTTGATGCAGTCAAGACGGGTATTAACGTAATCATATTTTATGATAAATAATCGAGCTATGACAAGCTAGAAATGAGTCGGCTTGGTATGCTTGATATTTTCTTCAGTTTGTTTTAGCGTGGATTGACGTCTCTCTGAATCTCCCTCCCCGTGCCAATTGCTCACAGTAAACACACCGCAAGGCCATTCCTCCGCCTGCTAGAGTTTCCCTCTTGCGCTTCATCGGCTCTGGTTAATAAAGTAGCTTACAAATGTACTTGTCTACTGCTTCCCTCACCTTGGATTGAGTCTGGATCCAACCAGGTCTATACGGAACCAGCCTAGTTGTCCTCGGGTCCGTTTGGAACAGGTCTCTATATTTTTTTTAAACAATCATTTATGCATATCGTGTTCGGGTGGGAAAGCCCCAGGTCCATTTCAAAACGGGTCCAACAACCTCTACCGTAGTCGGTTGAGGTTTCAATTGAGAGTATTTAATGTTAAGTTCAATCAGCAGAGCTGGCTGATACAGAACATGGCATACAGGGGCCTCAGTAGTACTGAAGGGTGACATCACTCCATCGGGCTTGATGAAAGTTCTACACTGTCAAGAGGTTTAAATATATTGATTGAGTCAAACAAAAAAACGGCTGCTATTACTTGCCTATTTGAAATGTATAGAATAGCTAATGTCAAACATGAAAAGGACTGCATAGTCACTCAGAAGAATTAAATCATTTGAATGTTTACACGAGGCTTGTAAATAAAATTTAAAAAAGTGGCTTCTCACGCAGAGTGCATTTTCTACCCAATTCATCAAAACCCAAAAAATTGCACGTCGCATAAATGTTCATGACACCTTTGTATTGACGGATAGGGAGCGTGAAATAGGTTCCAATCCAACTCGCTTTCCTCAACATGTTTTTACCCAATACCAGTCAGCAAGAACCCAAATTACAGGGCAATAACAAAAATATCCAAACCCCCAGGATGTATAAATGATGACAGAGAGTATTAGCTCCATATGTAATAGCTAGCTGACCCACTTCTCCAGCCACAACACCATTCCACTCACCAAAGGACGGAACTAAACGTACTGGAGGACTGGCTGTGTGAAGACTGGAGTCCTGGTCTGGCCCAGTCCAGTGTAGGTCTAGAACGTTCTCCCCTCTGGGCACCAAGGCCCGAGTGAAATGGGCTGTGACTGTTTGGGCTTCGGGCACTGAGAGTGACCAGTCCACATCATTAAGCAGTTCTGGGCCTGGCAGCAGTGTCTTCTCCCTCCCCGCCCCCTCTCTATCCCTGACCACAATGTCCTTGCCTGGCCGACAGGGTACAGCCCAGTGGCAATATGACAACCAAACTGCGCGATATATCAAATGTATCTCAGGCATTGTATTTCATTTATTACACTCTGGATCGACGTGTACGACAACGTGTTTCAGTTCCCGCTGAAATCCAGCAACTTCGCACAGACATTGAATAGAAGTGGGACAACATTCCTTAGGCTACGATCAACAGCCTGACCAACTCTGTGAGAAGGAGGTGTGTCGCACTGAATGAGGCAAATGGTGGTCACACCAGATACTGACTGGTTTCTAGCAGAGCGGTTTCCTCAGAGTCCTGACACTTTATTCAGTCTGATAGACACTAACAGCTGCTAGAAATTCCTCCGGGGGGCAGCTTCCTAGGTAGGAAACAGTGGTATCCGTTTGTTTTGCTACACGCATGGTGTGGCAGACTCGGAGCCGTCGGGGCAGGCTCGGAGCCGTCGGGGCAGGCTCGGAGCCGTCGGGGCAGGCTCGGAGCTGGGAGGAGCTGGCTAGAAGGAGCTTTCCCAATATTGCATAGACCCTTTTGATTATCTCAGAATCACGAGGCTGCATTAAGAAGTGTTTATTTTGGACTGAACAATGAAGTTGGCAGCTTGTTCACAGAGAAGTGAGGACGGGAGCGCGGTAGGGTGGGATAAGGAAAAGAGGGGCACTTACCTTGTTGCCTGTCCCGGCACAGCAGATGCCCAAGGCCATGGCGGCTCCGCAGCGCACATGGGGGTTGTAGCTCTCTGACAGGAGAGACACCACACTGGGGCATTGCTCTGGGGTCCTATAGAGACAGACAGAACGAGAAAGAAAGAGACATGGTTATCTTTTATTTATTTATTTCACCTTTATTTAACCAGGTAGGCCAGTTGAGAACAAGTTCTCATTTACAACTGCGGCCTGGCCAAGATAAAGCAAAGCAGTGCGACAAAAACAACAGAGTTACACAAACAAACATACAGTCAATAGGTTATTCATTTACGCTCATTGTTAGGGTCTGCAGTCTTGCCTCTTGTACAGATACAATGTAAACATGGTTAATACAACATCTATAACTAATATAAATCATTATTCACTTTTTTTGACCATTTTTGAAGAGACTGGGGTTGTGTCAACATTGCGGGTCATAGGAATGAATCCAATTGGACCTAGTCCAAGGCTTTAATATCATTACAGAATAATTGTTCAGGTGACAGGTGGCTCAAAGCTACAGCACAACAAAGGGATTACAGCAACAGAACCGGTGATAGAGGGAGGGGGGGAACTTGGGGAGGGAGGGGGGAACTTGGGGAGGGGGGGGGTGTGAAAAGGGGCAATGATTTATAGGTCTGACACCTCCTCAAGTCTTGATGAATTGTATCCGGGGCTGCTGCTGTATGAAGAGAAACACCTTATGCTTAACCATTTTGCAAGATTGAAATCTTTGACTTGAAGTATAATGGCACAGGTCTAGAGCAACATTTTTTTTTTTTTTTATCTCTTGCTTATCATAAATAGTTATTTCTTTGCTGACTGAAGCGAAAATTGAGCCAAGACAATTAAAACATACAGCAGGAGGAGACTGTCCTCTTAACTAGCCTACTACATTTGTCAAAATCCTTTAGTCTTAGAAAAAGAACAGGCACGCTCAAACATAACGCCCGTCCAACAGGCACTGTTAATAATGATTTTTATATTTAAAAAATTATGATCAAGAACACCATTTAGGTGATGGGACGTTGGCAGAAAAAAAACTGTGCCCCATGGCAACTTACGGTGTAATTTGGCAGAATGTTACCTCAAGTCTAAACACTGCCAGTGTAAGTGAATATTTCGGTCTAACCTTCCCAATCCACTACCTTCGACCATCGTGTTTTACATGTAAATGCCAGGGTTTCTTCCCTCCTCACATTTCCCTGGTTTCCACAGGTCCAACCGTCTCATTTTGAGGAAACTCTTCACATGTTCATTTTGAACCAAGACCTTAAACAAACTCTCCCAGGCCTGCAGCTGTGTCAAGATGGTTTCTTTAAACAATTTACACAACGTAATTATAGTTAACCCCCTCCTCCTCCCCTCAATAGCACCCTAACAGGAGTATGGGGTGAGAAAATAGAGGTAAGAGCAGGGTGGGATGTAGATTTTGGACCCTAACCTCATCTTTACTTAAGGCTCAAAGTGTCGTTAGGGTAAGGGCCATTTGCCATTAGGCGCTTGAGATTTAAAGTGAATTTAAATGGGCTCTATTCTAAGAGTAAAGTGGAGCAAGTGGCTCTGGGACAAATTTAGGTTCTTTAAAGAGCAACTGAAGTCAATAAACAACGTATCATCTGATAGAAAACAGCCTCTGTGGCATCGATATTAAATCAGAAACATTTATTCTACTATCAAAATTGACTACAAAGTGTAAAGAGGATCATTTTGGTCATAAAGTCAGTCTCGTCCAAAACAGAGTTTTGTAAGTGAGTTCGTCATGATTTAGGGTTGTTCACGAACACAGGATACACAGCTTCGGTGATTGAGCTCTTTCCAATCCTACTGCAGAATACAGTGAGAGACCTACCCAGAGGATCTGTCTTTGGTTATACTTGAGAGAAACAGTGCATCAAACACCTCAGCTCAGGGGTTCCCAAACTTTTGTTGTCCACAAACCCATTTTGATGTAAAAATTCTTCCGGAACCACAGATTTTTAAAAAATGCAATTAACGGCCAATGTTTCATTTTTATATACATTTTTTTTTCTTATTTTTTTTCCCCCAGGGCTATGGCAGTCAATTACAAAACATTCTAACAGTATTTCTGATTTTCTTAACTAACGATACATTCTTTTAATGTGGGGCTATGACAGTCAATTGCAAATGAGTCTGACAATGTCTCATCTCACCACCACTGATGAGATGGGTGTGTTTGATGCATGTCAGAGCTTCTCAAAGTGAGGGGGCATGGGGTCAGCATGGGGTCAACAGCGTGAACCTCACCTCTTGCGGTCACATCCCACCTAAATCGATATTTGGTTTTAATGCAGACGAGAGCACTGATGAATCCAGCGTCACACAGATATGAGCTGCCGAAGGGTACTGTGAGTTTTAATGGTCTGAGTGAGACTGCAGGGTATTTATTCCCTTCGAGGCAGGAACCAAAACACCTGTGAATGCTTTATATGCAGCACTCGGTCACAAGACAGTTCGAAAGGCCGCACTTGAACCATTTCGATTCAAGAGCCACAGTCACGGCCTTTGCCCACAATCTAAGGGAACCGATTGAATTGATCTTTTAGATTTTAATACTTCTCATTTACATTTTTAAGATGAACCACATTACAATGATTTTAAGATACAACGATGATATATAAAAACGTTCGTTATTTTGGAAATTCTCCCGCAACCCCATTTTCATACGACCCCTAGTTTGGGAACCGCGGCCTTAGCTAGATGTAAAAATTTAGCGACTAAAACATCCTCGTAAAAAAAAAAAAAATCCTAATTAATTACAGATTTCATTGGATTCATTCAGACTATTTTGAGGAAGTGATACTGGCTTTGTTCCATCCACCTAATCATCCTCAGCTTCCAATTGGCTCATTCACCCCCCCCCCCGTAACTATTCCCCAGGTCGTTGCTGTAAATGAGAATGTGTTACTGCAATGCAAATGAGTCGCCTGTTGTAGCCTGTGCAATGTGTTCCAGTGTGTCTTTCAGTGAAAATTCCTGCCAAACCGGTCAGCTAAATTAAACATGTATTACTCATATTTGGTCACCAAAAAAAAGGGAACGCAATTACGACTGGTCAGGAACAATACTGCCTGAGAACGAGGGATTTCATCAGAAGTAGTGGTGACTTCACATTCACTTCTTACTCAAATCACTACAATGTGTGCTACATTATCAACACTGGAAATGTATTACAGCATAGCCCATGGTAATGTCTTGAATTAGGGAATCTGTCGAGACAGAGGCAAACAGCCACTATGGGATGAGGTCAGCAGCATTATATTGAGCGTGTTATCCAGCCTGCTATGCTGTAAAAAGGCAGTTGGATAAGACCAACACTGCCACGGCACGGACAGTGAAACCGATGAGGATATTACCATATGCCTTCAGGTTTCCCAGAAAGGTTCCATTCTCCGTAATGGTCATTGAGAGTCTGTCAGTTAGGTTTTAATCGTCATTCACCCAAAAAAACGATAGGCGGTAAACCAATCCTCTATAATAAAAAAAAAAGACCCCTCAGCCTTTTCCAAAAAAACAAGCATAATCATCAACGTCGCAAATCCCTCTCCATGACTCTCATGCCACTAACTCACAAAAAAAAAAGTCAAAATAGCGCAGCTCAACCAGAAAATATGACGCGTCCCTGCAATTCAAAAGAGGTCCTTTCTGTTTCTCAGAGAAAACCTCATCGGTTTGATGGCGTGAAGAGGCCAGGAGGACGTGATAATTATCAAGCGGCTTAAGAAAGAAAGCCCAGAGGAATATGGATCCCTTTTGCCGGACACTGAACACGTTGTACACATTATTACGGTTGTGCTACTGCTCAAACCATAGTCCTTCAAAACCAAAAACAGGCCGTCTTCATTTTAAAACCAATTTAAACTAGTAGTGTCAAACCAACTGCACATTTCACATAGAAATGTGTGTTACAGATATGCCATTCTCATTGAAAGGAAGTCTAAGGAGTGGTAGGTCAGTTCTACGTGCACTTTTCTATGATTCCCATTTTAAAAAGTTGAGTTTTTACGTCTTTTACTTTTGTACACCAGCTTCCAACAGCTGAAAATACTATATTTTTGGTTATGGAAAATATTTCACTGCGGTTTGATGGTACAATGATTCTCTGCACTATCCTTGCTGGTTTTGTCACAAACTGAAATTAAGCCAAGTATTAGAATTTTAGCAACCTGGCGGAGCGATTTCGGTATAGTGCATCTTTAAAATGTAATCCAAGTAGAGTCGCTAGCTGTAATCAGACACTACATTAAGCCCCTTACATACCGACCAAACTGGCCGTTTTTCTAAATAAATGTACACATACATGTCATTCAATCATTTCTTGGTTCTATTTTATACGCTTGACGCACTGCGTCAAGTCCCGCCCTTTCCCCCATCCCCTCATTGGTTTTACGAGCATATACCCACGTGGGTGATTGAAAGATGAACGAGATCCACACTAGTTGGTGTCGGTAATGTATAACAACAACAAAACAAAAAAAATTCTACAAAGATCCAGCAACCAAAAAAAAGAAGAAAAAAGGACCATCTGCATTTCAGGTAAAATAACAAACCAATGTTCATCTCCCAGGACAAATTAGCAACAGCGAACTAGCTAAATGTCCATGAAATGCCATGTCTTGAGGTTGAATATGTGTTTTGCTTTGCTACCGTAGCAATATAAATGGACAAGATGGTGCCGACAGACACGGTTGCCCTGTTTCTAGCTACTTTTTTGGATTGTGTGTATTATTGTATTTCTAGATATTTCTCCACTGTTTGAGCTACAAACACAAGCATTGACTGCACCTGCAATATCTGCAAATCTGTGTACACAACCAATAAACTTTGATTCGATAACATTTGGAGTTAATAAACACTGCTCCGAGAGGCGGCAGGTAGCCTAGTGGGTAGAGCGTTAGGCCAGTAACCGAAAGGTTGGTGGATCGAATCCCAGAGCTGACAAGGTAAAATAAAAAATAAAAAAAAATCTGCCTCTGAACAAGGCAGTTAACCCACTGTTCCTAGGCCGTCATTGTAAATAAGAATTTGAGTTGCCTAGTTAAATAAAAGTTAAAAAATAAAAACACCTAGTCAATTGTACAATTGCTTTCAATCGAAAATGTGTCTTCCGTATTTAATGCAACCCCTACACCTGATGGTGTCCGACGCGGAATTTAAAAACTAATAATAATTAAAAAGCACAGCGCACCAGCTCAATCCATCATGTCCCTTCCACTCAGCCGCCAGAGATGCCCAGCACAGTGGCACACGTAGGAAGCAGGGAAACACTAAGGCTAATCAAACCAATACCAGTTCATACATACACTGCCAAAAAGTCAATATGATTCACTTCATCATTCCACTCGATCCAAATTAGTCATGAAAAGCAGTGTTTCTTTCCATACAGAGACATAAGAACATTTTGCAGGACTTCTCTGTACTCCATGAATCCCACTCCAATTAGAAATGACTACAGACTTAAACATGAGTGAAATCATGTCCATTGCTATCCTGTCTAGCTAGAAGATACGAAGAATTGGACATGTCATTGTCGTAAAATCTAAGTCAGCGGAATGTTCAATCAAATTGTATTTAAATAATTTTTCAAGTAGCATCCGCAGCGTTAATGCAGAAAGGTAGAAAACAGATGTGAGGCGCTAGCAGGAAGTCCCTGGGCAACTCCTAACATCAGAGGATCAGGAGCATCCAAGTTATTCACATAGGAATCAGGCGAGGAGGGGGGTGACCTTTGGCTTTTGTTCTAATCAAAAGACAATTGCTCCGACTTGGCCGGGGGTGGTTAGGCTGTCAAGATAAGCAAGATTTGAGATGCCAAACATAACCCCCTGTACAGGCACGGAAAGGGAGTCAAAAAGAACTTGGCTCTGCAATTTCTTATATAACCATCATCCGGAAAATGCGTTTTTAGTTATTATCTAAAGAAAAAGTGATAATGCTGTTTCAACAGGACACGTGAAGCAACATTTAACCTACACAACTAAAAACTCTCTCCTCCTCCAACCACCATCCCCAGCCCCTACTGGAGGAGAGAACAGAAAGAGACAAACATAAACAGTAAGTCGGCTGTGTTGAAGGAAATTGCCTCCCAGAAACATCGGCATTTGGCCAGCTCTGAGACATTCATCTGTCTTCTCCCTAGCCTGACTCATGGATAAGTGAGGTGGTAAGAGAGAGCGAGATAGGAGGGAGCGAGGGGGATGGAGAAGCAGTATGGGGGAGTGAGAGACGGAGTGCGAGAAGGGGGGAAGACAGGACATCTGAAAGTTTTCAACCTGTGATCGCGGTAGGTGATGCGAATCGAAACCGGGGGCTCATCCAACAAGCGGGACAAAGGAATTTCCTACAGATGGAATGCACCAAAGTGAGATAATATTAGGCAAATATTTTCACAAGGGGAGGGCTGCCTGTGACATTTTTAGATTTTGGAGGAGTTCTAAGTTATAAAAACATGATCAGGGACAAGAAGGGAAAAAAAGCAGTCATTGAAGGAGTTTGAGGATCGAGTTGTTTGGTGATGAACAGCACTGGTTTTGCACGATTGAAAAAAAAATGTGGATTATAGCAGCTCAGAAGGCGATACAAATGTACAGGACAAACCAAACAGGAGAACACAAGGGCTGTTGCCTTTGATGAAGGTAAGAAAGACAAACTATTTGTTAATCATTCTAAAATAAAAATCAGTCAAATCTACAGGAAATGGTTAATGTTTTTGATCAAAAAGTCTGAGAACTTCTGAGCTGTGCTTGATTTTAATGTCAGACAGTTAACTTTAAAGGAAGATAAAATAAAAAAATGTATGAGTTATAATTAATGATGGCATGGAAATAACATGTATAAGCGATTTAGAGATTGTGACAATATTGAATGTAATATTATTGTTAATTAAATAAATGACCAAATATGCTTGCGTTTGCATAACTTTGTTCTATAAAAATGGATGGGGAATCATAATTACCCTAGTGCCACAGACTTAAACCACTATGATATGCAGTGAATAAGCTAGATGTGTTACGAGTAACTATTTACACTACAAACCAATAGGGGAAAATTAAGGAAATTATTTTTTACAAATAAAATTGCTTTCAAAAGTGAAATGCAAAAGCTTTATTAAAATTGTATGTTCAAAACCGAACCATGCATAATTTAAACATTAGTTCAAGAAATACTTGTAGCAATGTTTTTATGACATGCAATCGTTTAACCTTACGTGTTAACAATTTTGTTTGACAATAAAATGTTCAAACCACTACACAAAGAGACCCAGAACGACCATATACGCACTTGATTAAAAAAAAATTTTACACACACACAAAAAAACATGTAGAAAAACATGCCCGAGTTAAGCGCGCAAGCAAGCAGTGATTACAGCCAATAGCTGTTTCCTTGGTCTAGAAACAATACTAATGACTGTGGAGGAAAAACCCATGACATTTGTTATGATAAATGTCACTCATCATTAGAGGTCTTCACACTGAAACTAATGTCCAAGGGGTTTAACATTGTCACTTTTGTTTCCTTCTAAAACTTTTAGTAGAAACTGGCCTGTTCTAGAGCGTACACAAACCAGAAGACAACGGCGCCCGGATTACGAGTCAGACAACCAACTCTTGACCTAACACCCCCTTTTCCTGTGGAGGTACATTCTGTGCTTAGATTACTGCCTTGAACACGTTTTGAGGCGACATGTTAAGTTTTGGAGCTGCTGGGCTTTTTTGATTGTGAAGTGGTCCTTTTGGTTTATACGGTGCACCCGGTATGAGCCACCGCCCTGTGTACTGGACCTAAGCTGCCCTCCACCCACCCCTGCCCCTGCTCGCAGGACCCTGTGACCATGCTGACCAAGCCCCCTGAACCAGCCAGAGCAGAGCCCCGACCCGCGCCCAACCCAGCCGTCCTCCCCACAGCAGCATGTCCCAGCCAGAGGCACCCCCGCTGGCGGTCAACGGTTCGGGGTCCGGGGAGGTGGCTGGTGCTCAGCTACGCTGGGCCGCATTGCTCATCATTATGGTCATCATCCCCACCATTGGGGGCAACATCCTGGTCATCCTGGCAGTGTCGCTGGAGAGGAAGCTGCAAAATGCCACCAACTACTTCCTGATGTCCCTGGCGGTGGCCGACCTGCTAGTGGGACTCCTGGTGATGCCCATTGCCCTCATCACTGTGCTCTACAGTAAGTCACCTCCACACGGTTGACCTCTTGCCTTGCCATCAGAAAGGACCCCTTCATTGATACCTTCATTCAACCAATTGTAACTCAAGACCCTGCTGATACTAGGGTTGGGCAGGAATACTGTATGATTTACACCTCACAAAAATGTTCAATTGGTTCTTTTAAAATAAATACCCGCAGTCAACTTGTGTCAATAGATAAAGCAGATGGCGTTCCTAATAAAAAGAAATATGCAACAGGAGAAATTAAGAAGCCATTCAACATAAAACAGCATGACTGGCTCAAAGAGCACATGGAAACTTTTGTGAGGATCCTACTAATGGTTTCCAGCGAAATATCTACAGACGCGCCAAATAAATTCTCTCCAGCTATGCATTTGGTTTACGAACCAAGTGTCTAGATGTCAAGATCAAGTTTCTTGGTTACAGCAGAGACAATCAATCCTCTCCCGGATCAACATTCTTGTTGTTTGATATTTGTTTTCTGTGTGCAGAAAAACTTTGAGTTAATTGTACAACTTTATGTGCTGGGGGTGTCTGTCTTCGCAATTGGTTTACGTTCGCGTGCATTTAAAAAAAAAAGCATAAAATGTATTTATTGTTACATTTTTTAAAAATAAAATGTCCACTAGTTTGCACTGACGATAATACTGTATACCCCAGGATGGTACAGGATTTAGGTATGAACAACTGTATACAACCCAACCACAGCTGATACTAAAAAGGTACTGATCCTACAAGTGTGAACAGTTCATAGAACTGCAACACCATGATTGCCTCAACATCAATTTGAATGATTATTTTTTTGGCCCCAACACAGCAGCTGATTCAAGCACAAAGGCTGGCCTCTTACTCGTGTTTAGCTTGGCTCCCATCGATCAGGTCTAAATTGCACTTGGGTCGCCCCAGTTCCCATGGAGCCGCGATTATAAAGCTGCTGTCAGTTGAGACCAGAGAAACACCTGTAAATGTGCATTGCAAAGCAGATATCCACCTCAGTAGGTAAGCCACAGCATTTTAATTTAATCTAGCAGATCTAGCATTCGATGACAAGAATTGCCACCTTCTTTTGTTAACTGAACAACCGAGCAAAAAAAATAAAATAAGCATATTCATAATATAATAATTCAAGAACAGCAGAGTTCGGACACAACGAGAGATGCTGCTGAATCTCCGCCAGCTACAGTATAAACAAATTAATAGCAGATGGCAAAAACACAAGACAGTGGACAATAAACAAGGTACTTCCTTTGGCTGTGTAATCACAGCAGAGGCACATTCACATCAGGTAGCAATGATCACGATGACCCAATTTCTGCATGACTTCTACAAACGACTTTCCAATCACAAACCAACCTCTCCCTCGGGTCGCACACTCACGTAGGTCGCCAGGGAAAAATACAGATATGAGAGCGAACTGAAAAGATTTGCATTCGATACCATTAAGTGACGTAGCTTTACAATTTATTTATTTAACCTTTGTTTAACTAGGCAAGAACAAATTGTTATTTACAATGACAACCTACTGGGGAACAGTGGGTTAACTGCCTTGTTCAGAGGCAGAACGACAGATTTTTACCCTGTCAACTTGGGGATTCGATCTAGCAACCTTTCGGTTACTGGCCCAACACTAACCACTAGGCTACCTGCCGCCCCCCTCTAACCACTAGGCTACCTGCTGCCCCCCTCTAACCACTAGGCTACCTGCCGCCCCCCTCTAACCACTAGGCTACCTGCCGCCCCCCTCTAACCACTAGGCTACCTGCCGCCCCCCTCTAACCACTAGGCTACCTGCCGCCCCACAAATGCAGCTGTGTTTCAAAGCGCAAAATTAAAACCCCCCTCTCTAGCAGAGTCCTCTTTCTCCTGACACAGAATTTATAGTCGAGCCACTACTCCTCATTCATTCTGTTGGAGTAAATGGCCCTGTGACACACACACACCCCACCTCGACTGTGCTTGGCAGGAATCTGATTTCAAGTCATGCTTTCAGAAAACAGGCACCATCTTTGTATAAGAACCATATGTGCCGTGCAAACAGTGGGCACGAGGCTAACTGTATAGTGGGGGGGGGGGGGGGGGGGGCTCCATCCTTCCATCAGACCTTAATGACGTCCATCAGGCCTAGACGGAGGAGGAGAAGGAGGGGATCAGGCCTAGACGGAGGAGAGGATCAGGCCTAGACGGAGGAGAGGATCAGGCCTAGACGGAGGAGAGGATCAGGCCTAGACGGAGGGGAAGGGGAGGATCAGGCCTAGACGGAGGAGAGGATCAGGCCTAGACGGAGGGGGAGGAGAGGATCAGGCCTAGACGGAGGGGAAGGAGAGGATCAGGCCTAGACGGAGGAGAGGGAGGGGATCAGGCCTAGACGGAGGAGAGGGAGGGGATCAGGCCTAGACGAAGGGGAAGGAGGGGATCAGGACTAGACGAAGGGGAAGGAGGGGATCAGGCCTAGACGGAGGGGAAGGAGGGGATCAGGCCTAGACGGAGGGGAAGGAGGGGATCAGGCCTAGACGGAGGGGAAGGAGGGGATCAGGCCTAGACGGAGGAGAGGATCAGGCCTAGACGGAGGAGAGGATCAGGCCTAGACGGAGGAGAGGATCAGGCCTAGACGGAGGAGAGGATCAGGCCTAGACGGAGGAGAGGATCAGGCCTAGGCGGAGGGGAAGGAGAGGATCAGGCCTAGACGGAGGGGAAGGGGAGGATCAGGCCTAGACGGAGGGGAGGATCAGGCCTAGACGGAGGAGAGGATCAGGCCTAGACGGAGGGGGAGGAGAGGATCAGGCCTAGACGGAGGGGAAGGAGAGGATCAGGCCTAGACGGAGGAGAGGGAGGGGATCAGGCCTAGACGGAGGAGAGGGAGGGGATCAGGCCTAGACGAAGGGGAAGGAGGGGATCAGGACTAGACGAAGGGGAAGGAGGGGATCAGGCCTAGACGGAGGGGAAGGAGGGGATCAGGCCTAGACGGAGGGGAAGGAGGGGATCAGGCCTAGACGGAGGGGAAGGAGGGGATCAGGCCTAGACGGAGGGGAAGGAGGGGATCAGGCCTAGACGGAGGGGAAGGAGGGGATCAGGCCTAGACGGAGGGGAAGGAGGGGATCAGGCCTAGACGGAGGGGAAGGAGGGGATCAGGCCTAGACGGAGGAGAAGGAGGGGATCAGGCCTAGACGGAGGAGAAGGAGGGGATCAGGCCTAGACGGAGGGGAAGGAGAGGATCAGGCCTAGACGGAGGGGAAGGAGAGGATCAGGCCTAGACGGAGGGGAAGGGGAGGATCAGGCCTAGACGGAGGGGAAGGAGAGGATCAGGCCTAGACGAAGGGGAAGGAGAGGATCAGGCCTAGACGGCGGGGAAGGAGAGGATCAAAGTCAAGGCCATGTGATCACATAAATAAGAGCCAGAGGCTTCCGAGGAGTAGTAGCCCATGTTCAGTGGGAGGGGGGCTGTGTGTATACGTGTGCGCACATGTAAGTTCGCACAGAGTTCCATGTCTGAATGGACGCAAGGTACGTTTGTGCAGGGGCAGATGTCATTTCTCTACTGGCTGGAGACCGAGCACACAGCAAGGGGGGGGCCCCTTTAGAGCCACTCGGCAGTTAAGGCATGCAGCTCTAAGAACAGTGTGTGCAGGCAAACGGCGAGAGAGGGAATTAGTGTTAACTTCCAAATACCACCTGAAATTTACCAGAGGACAGAGACAAGATGTTGTAGCTACAGTATTGTCACCACTAATATATCACCTCCACTAAACACTAGACTCTCTAAATTCCCAATAAACCACAACAACTACTTGCTTAAAATAAACAAGAGAAAGTAATAGCTACTTTGTTTTTTGACCATTTATCCACTTTCTTCTGTGTCTGCCTGGGTGGATCTCCTCTCCATCCCAAACCCTGGCTGAAGGAGAAGTTTCAGACTAACCGGGAGTAGCTATTGCCTCAAACTAGTGACGTGCGGTTGACTCTTTTACCGACCAAAGAGTTGAATCCCCACCGAGTAACTTGAACATTTATTTTGTCGTATGTTTGCCCCGCTGGCCGAAATGAAAAGAGCAGCATTAATACGCGCTACTCTAGATTGTGCTGCAGCATAGAGAAGAAAAATACATGTTTAGAACTACTGATTGCAAGGTGCACAAATGAATGCAATTAATTAATTATTGACCGCTATCGAAGGACAACAGGGATGTTTCTGACATAATAATTATTGGACGGGCCACCTCAGCGTTTTCAGGTCCAAGCAGTGTTTAAAAAATAAAATAAAATTTTTAAAAAAGATAGCTAGCTATCGGTTTATTTTATTAAATGGAAAAATGCTTTCAGTGTAAACTTAACTAAAACCAGATAAAATATGTACAAAAGATAAAATGAACCTATATATTTGTACATAATATCATCTTTGATAACTAACCAATCACCAGAATAAAAGCTAGACAGTCAGGGAAAATTGAAATGTCCGAAAACAATGCAGTATTAATTGTTAGGTTGAGCAAAATAACAGCGTTAGCCATGGCAAAATGCATAGTATGGCAGGAATCTAGCTTTAAAAACAGCAACGGAAAATAAATCTCAGAAATGTGTAGAATTGCAAGAAATCAGCTTAAATAAAATTTTAAAAAATGGGAAAAAAAAAACAAAAAAACTCTACACCAACCAAATTGGGGCGTCTAAAATGTTGCCACGCCATCTGAAACACCCCAGCCACGCCCACCACCTAAGTCACTTCTTGATCCAGGAAAAAAAAAATGGCTGCAGTTCGCAAACGATAGTGCTAATCTCTCTCAGCAGTCAAGCAACTGCTTCCCGCCAAGTGTCGTTCACTATCCATTTCGGTTGCGGCAGACAACAAGACCTCATTCCAGATGGTATCAATAAATAACTGTATTTGTATGCCTAGCAATCACAAAATGGACATTGAGTCACACTTTTATATGTCTCAGTAACAAAATTACAGATCCAATAAGCCCCCCTATGGTGAACGTGAGGCTTGTAGAATCATGATTCTTTTTAGTTTTGAGTTTTTAGTTCATCGTTCATCAGTAGGGTAGTCCTTACTGAATCTAATGAACTAAGATTATTTTGGAGTCAACGGAGTTGAAAAGATCAGTCACTAATTTTTTTTTTTTTTAAAGACGAACTTCCCATGATCACCTCAAACATCCAATATTAATGAGTTAGTGAGCCCAATCATAATTAGACCTTTCCAATATGAATGAGTTAGTGAGCCCAATCATAATTAGACCTTCTTCCAAAATTAAACATTTTACTGGAGGAGGACATGTCTAGTGTGCAATTCATTTCGATAAGAGCTGTAAAAGAAGTCCTGAGGGCCCCTTTCACATCTGCCCAGCAGATGAATGTAAGGCTTTTACAGTCAACACCTTGAAAAATGACATGGTTCCAAATGTTTAACGGCTGAACTGTAGACTGACTACAGTGCTAAACTAAAAACATACAGCTGACTAAGGCTTGGGAGAACAATTAAGAAAAGCTATTTGAAGGATTCGGGAGGGGAGGGGGATGCACTAACCATAGCGCCATATTTACGAGGAAGCACCATTAGAAGTGTTTACATGACGGACAGATAAATGTTTACCTCAATATATTTGGGCCGTGGCATAAGACAGTGCAGAAAACGTGTTCATTGTTCTATAATCAGAATGAAGAGTAGAATTAAGATTTCACGAAATAGCCCACCAGGCCATAAGAGGATGACGACGGAACATTCTTACCCTTCTTCACTAATGAGCTTAAGACTGTTTCAGGGAGGGGTCACTCTTTTGCAAGACAAGCTTAGACCCCAGACTCACCCAGTCTCTCCACACACACACACACACACACACACACACACACACCTGGTAGGGCCTAGGTTTAGATCTACGTTTCAACCAGCGCTGTCTTTTAGCCTAAACTTCCCCATAATTCATTTTGAGAACCCCGGAATGTCATTAAGTCAAAAACATGCCTCATTTAAAAATGTAAACAAAACCGCCAAGCGATCCATTTAGTGCTCTGGCAGAGAGCTTTATAACGAGAAAAAAACAACGTATGAATTAACGTCGGTGCAGAATAGAAAACTCTAGAAGGGCTGTTGTTAAATCCGTCAAAACAATAATTATTTTCATCTGTGGGACATCGATTGCCAATCAAATTCCACGGAGTGCCGAGTGTCCCCGGGTTTTCGCTCCACCCTTGTACTTGATTGATAATTTAAGGTCATTAATTAGTAAAGAACTCCCCTCAGCTGGTTCTTGGTCTCAAAAGGAAAAACCTGCATAATGATTGAGACACCCCTTATCTACAGTGCCTTCGGAGAGTATTCAGACCCCTTGACATTTTCCACATTGTTACATTTTAGAATAAGGCTGCCATAATGACAAAGCAGCTGTAGAAATGTTGGCCAATTTCTTAAAAATAAAACAGAAATAGCTTATTTACCTAAGTATTTAGACACATTGCCATGAGACTCGAAATTGAGCTCATGTGCATCCTGTTTCCATTGATCATCCTTGGCACTTTTCTACAACTTGATTGGAGTCCACCTGTGGTAAATTCAATTGATTGGACATTATTTGGACAAGCACACATCATAAGGTCCCACAGTTGACAATGCATGTCAGAGCAAAAACCAAGCCATGAGGTCAAAGGAATTGTCCGTAGAACTCAGAGGCAGGGTTGTGATGAGGCAAAGATCTAGGAAAGGGTACCAAAATATTTTTGCAGCATTGAAGGTCCCCAAGAACACAGTGGCCTCCATTTTTAAATGGAAGAAGTTTGGAACCACCAAGACTCTTCCTTAAGCTGGCCGCCCGGCCAAACTGAGCAATCGGGGGAGAAGGGCCTTGGTCAGGGAGGTGACCAAGAACCTGATGGTCACTGACAGAGCTCAAGAGTTACTCTGTGGAGATGGGAGAACCTTCCAGAAGGACAACCATCTCTGCAGCACTCCACCAATCAGGCCTTTATGGTAGAGTGGCCAGACGGAAGCCACTCCTCAGTAAAAAGGCACTACAGCCCGCTTGGAGTTTGCCAAAAGGCGCCTAAAGACTCTCAGACCATGAGCAACAAGATTCTCTGTTCTGATGAAAACAAGATTAAACTCTTTGGCCTGAATGCCAAGCGTCACGTCTGGAAGAAACCTGGCACCATCCCTACAGTGAAGCATGGTGGTGGCAGCATCATGCTGTGGGAGACCTGAAAATAGCTGTGCAGCAACGCTCCCCATCCAACCTGACAGCGCTTGAGAGGATCTGCAGAGAAGAATGGGAGAAACTCCCCAAATACAGGTGTGCCAAGCTTGTAGCGTCAAACCCAAGAAGACTTGAGGCTGTAATCGCTGCTTGAACAAAGTACTGAGGAAAGCGTTTGAATACTTATGTAAATGTGATAGCAGTTTTATTTTTTAATAAGTTGGCAAACATTTCTAAAAACCTGTGGTTTTGCCTTTGGGGTATTGTGTCATTAGGGTGTAGATTGATTTAAATAGTTTTTTTTCCCCTTCATCAATTTTAGTATAACGCTGTAACGTAACAGAATGTGGCCAACGTCAAGGGGTCTGAATACTTTCCAAAGGCACTGTATATATCATACATAGAGACTATAAAACAATTGTGAGGTCTAGATGAGCTTTTACCAGATTTAGGATCAGTTATTCTTACAGAAGAAAAAAAGGATTCTCATATTAAAGTATGGAGGCCCTTAAGAACTGTGGGCATGTCTTGTATAATCAGAGCCTGACAGACATCAATGACTCAGGTCAGATCGTTTACACCCCGGTATTTGCTGGAACGGGGACATTTTCAAAAAAATAAGCAATAATCATGATTTACATAATGACAATAATACTACTCAGACACAGCACTTCACCAAGACAGCGATCTCAGCGTAGTTTTTATTTTGAGCCCAACTCGGCTTTTTCCACAACTCTGGAATGGTGACCTCACCCCTAGAGGTTGGTAGCTCGGTTTTCATAGAATTCTCTTTCTCGCTCTTGAAGCTGGTGTACTGCAATGACTTCACACATTTGTCTTAGAAATGTGGCCTTGGATGGACACCTCTGTAGCCTTGGCAACACTTATATATCAGAAACTTTACCAGCAAACAGATTTTTAAAATCTGGTATAAGCACACAATATCCTCACATGTAGAATTTGTTGAGTATTATTCCCATCGAAGGAAGGGGCCCACAAAAAAGTATATATACTCTTAGAAAGTAGCCTACCTATCAAAGTATAAATATCCCACAGAAAATATTTCTAAATGAAAAAAAGAGAAAAGGCAAGTGGTGCATGGAGCTGAACAAAGCCCCTGAAATGGTGAGCAGTAGACGAGGAGCTGAACAAAGCCCCTGAAATGGTGAGCAGTAGACGAGGAGCTGAACAAAGCCCCTGAAATGGGGCGCAGTAGACGAGGAGCTGAACAAAGCCCCTGAAATGGGGCGCAGTAGACGAGGAGCTGAACAAAGCCCCTGAAATGGTGAGCAGTAGACGAGGAGCTGAACAAAGCCCCTGAAATGGGGCGCAGTAGACGAGGAGCTGAACAAAGCCCCTGAAATGGGGCGCAGTAGACGAGGAGCTGAACAAAGCCCCTGAAATGGTGAGCAGTAGACGAGGAGCTGAACAAAGCCCCTGAAATGGTGAGCAGTAGACGAGGAGCTGAACAAAGCCCCTGAAATGGTGAGCAGTAGACGAGGAGCTGAACAAAGCCCCTGAAATGGTGAGCAGTAGACGAGGAGCTGAACAAAGCCCCTGAAATGGTGAGCAGTAGACGAGGAGCTGAACAAAGCCCCTGAAATGGTGAGCAGTAGACGAGGAGCTGAACAAAGCCCCTGAAATGGTGAGCAGTAGACGAGGAGCTGAACAAAGCCCCTGAAATGGTGAGCAGTAGACGAGGAGCTGAACAAAGCCCCTGAAATGGGGCGCAGTAGACGAGGAGCTGAACAAAGCCCCTGAAATGGTGAGCAGTAGACGAGGAGCTGAACAAAGCCCCTGAAATGGGGCGCAGTAGACGAGGAGCTGAACAAAGCCCCTGAAATGGGGCGCAGTAGACGAGGAGCTGAACAAAGCCCCTGAAATGGTGAGCAGTAGACGAGGAGCTGAACAAAGCCCCTGAAATGGTGAGCAGTAGACGAGGAGCTGAACAAAGCCCCTGAAATGGTGAGCAGTAGACGAGGAGCTGAACAACGCCCCTGAAATGGTGAGCAGTAGACGAGGAGCTGAACAAAGCCCCTGAAATGGTGAGCAGTAGACGAGGAGCTGAACAAAGCCCCTGAAATGGTGAGCAGTAGACGAGGAGCTGAACAAAGCCCCTGAAATGGTGAGCAGTAGACGAGGAGCTGAACAAAGCCCCTGAAATGGTGAGCAGTAGACGAGGAGCTGAACAAAGCCCCTGAAATGGTGAGCAGTAGACCCCCAACATAATGAATGCCCACTACATTCATAGGGCACATCTAGAACAGGGAGGACACTAAAATATTGTGATCAAATGTGTATTTATTTTATAGTTTAATATGTATATACAAATATTAAAAGTAATACTTGTTAACAAAAAAAATAAAACATCCACTAATGCTTGAATTATGACATTACAAGCCATCAGCAAAACAGGTTAACAAGAAAAATCATTCAAGAACCTTTCCAACACACAATTATGGGACAATTTCACACCCAGGACCCAAAATAAACAAACACGTATGGCGAGAAGGGGGCAGAACACATCTACATAGCGCTTTCAGCTCCATACAAAGAGTCATAAGAAGCATTTCTCGGCAGTAAATTAATTATTTACTAAAATAAAACAGAATTCTTAACATCAGAGCTGGTTTTAAATCATTAGCTGGTGATGTCACTGATGTCCACAACACAAGTTCTGTTTAGAATGCAAAAGGTTTGCTGGACAAAATGGGACTAATCAGAAATTTGACCCTTTTTCCAAATGGGCTACTTCCTCCTCAGGAATTAAAGAACATAAAACACCTGCGCCATAGGCCACCAAATTAAGAGAAACAGCATGAATAAATGTCCAACATCTTCACACTTCATTTCCTATTAGAAAAATATCCTACATTTCCACCTTTAATTTTGGCATCTTTGACAAATCTCTATTCCTCTCCCACACACACACACAGCCCATGCAGTCCTTGACATTATAAAACGCAACAATTTCAACGATTTTTCTGAGTTACAAATCATAAGGAAATCAGTTCATTGAAATAAATGAATTAAACACTAACCTACGGATTTCACGACTGGTCAGGGGCCGAGCCAGGGCCAGCCAATCACAATTAGTTTTTCACCACAAAAGGGCTTTATTACAGACAGAAATACTCCTCAGTTGTCCGGGTCGCTGGTCTTAGACGATCTCGCAGGTGAAGAAGCCAGATGTGGAGGTCCTGGGCTGGCGTGGTTACGGTTGCAAGACCGGTTGGACGTACTGCCAAATTCTCTAAAATGACGTTGTAGGCGGCTTACGGTAGAGAAATTAACATTCTCTGGCAACAGCTCAGATGGACATTCCTACAGTCAGCATGCCAATCGCACACTACCTCAAAACTTAAGACATCTGTGGTATTGTGTTGTGTGACAGAACTGCAAATTTGAATGGCTTTTTGTCCCCAGCACAGGGTGCACCTGTGTAATGATCATGCTGTTTAATCAGCTTGTTGATATTCCACACCTGTCAGGTGGATGGATTATCTTGGCAAAGGAGAAATGCAGTGGTGGAAAAATTACCCAATTGTCATACTTGAGTAAAAGTAATGATTAATTTTCTATTAAAAGATGTCGCCTACCCAGTAAAATACTACTTGAGTAAAAGTCTAAAAGTATTTTGTTTTATATATGCACACACTTAAGTATCAAAACTAAAAACTAAAAGTATAAAATCAGTTAAACTTCCGTATATTGAGCAAAGCAGATGGACACATTTTAGTTATTTATTTACGGATAGCCAGGGGCACGCTCTGACGAAGCACCCGTCTAGTGAGTCTGCCAGTTTAGAGGCAGTAGGGATGACCAGGGAGGTTCTGTTGATAAGCATGTCTGTTAGACCACATTTTTCTGTCCTGCTAAGGCTAAGCATTCAAAACTTAACAAGTACTTCTGGGTGTCAGGGAAAACGTATGGAGTAAAAGTACATTATTATCTTTAGGAATATAGTGGAGTAAAAGTTAAACAGATAATATTTTTTTCTTAAGTAGTTTTTTTTTGGGGGGGGGGTAAGTACTTCACATCACTGGAGAAATGCTCACTAACATGGATATAATCAAATTTGTGCACACAATTGAGAGAAATAAGCTTTTTTGCACATATGGAACATTTCTGGGTTCTTCTATTTCAGCTCATACACTTTTACATCTTATATTTTTGTTCAGTGCAGATGGTAATAAATGACTTGAATGGCTATTATGATGATTTTTACAATGACTTAGAAACTAAAATCTAAATAGGCTCTTCTCAGGGTAAAAAAAGAAAGAAAAAAGATTTGGCACCATAGTAATGAAGTTTGAGAATTTGTCTAGAAAAGCATGGTTTACATTTCAAATGGTTCTGTATTGGCCTACGAGAGCAGCTAACAATCCAATGCTTCCCATCATCTGTCCATTTCTCAGATTCCGGATGGCCTCTTCCGGAGTTTCTCTGTCCAATCTGGCTCTTCCTGGACGTCCTGTTCTCCACAGCGTCCATCATGCACCTGTGTGCCATCTCACTGGACCGCTACATCGCCATCAAGAAGCCCATTCAGCACAGCCAGTATAAGTCCAGGGCCAAAGCCATGGCCAAGATAGCAGTGGTGTGGTTCATATCTATTGGTAAGCTGCTCGGTTTCTTTCTTCTTTTTTGTTGTCCTGTGTTGATATCAGGAGCATTCTCCAATGTGTTGTTTGAACAAGTTTCTTTACGCTATGACATTGCGGTTCAATTCCCCGGGCGCCTGTGACATGCCTCAGAAAAGCAGGATGCAATAAAAGCTGTATAAAAACGTTTACATACAGTACCTCCCTTAAACTTAACCCCGACTTACACATTATCATAGTGTTAGCAGTCAAGGGGACCTGTGGGTAAACAGTTAATGAGCCGGAGAGATTTACACAAAAACGGCATCAAATTAAAAAAAGGGAGGTTTAAATGATCGAGTATGCCCCCAGGAAGGAAATGAATTTCACATCACTGCCCTTGTGATGAGCTTGGTGAAACCTCAAGGCTTCGCGCGCGTTATTTTTTGCAATTGTATCTTTGAGCAGTACAACGGCTTTACAATGTTGCTACAACGCTATGGATCACAGATTTGTTTTTCAGAAAAGTTTAAGCCAAAATAACATTCAAGACAAAACCAAGCATTCAAACCACAACCTTATTTGAGGACTCCTGGACCAGTAACCACTTGACTCTTCACAATAAGCATAAAATGTGCACTGCAGAACAGATCGAAATCTGCAATTTTACAAAACTGAATAGTAAAGCAACACTAAAGAGCCTCTGGTATTTTTCAGTAAAATTAGGTTACGAGACAAAAGGACATTTGGACTGAAGAGGATAAGGGGTAAGAGATAAAGCTAAGGACCATACCCTTGGTCCATAAACAAGAGGGAGATGGAGCAGCAGAACCACTGGAATCCTCTTCACACAGAACGTGTTTCATACGACGGAATGTCAGACAAACTGGTTTCCTGTATTTGGCCCAATCATAAGTCTATACTCAAATTGGTCATTTGACACAGTCCAATAAGACAGTTCGAGACATAAACATTGGTTTTATTTTTCTGATTGTTGGGCTTCTTATTACTTCTTGTCCACAGAGTGTATTGTTAATACTGTGGTAAATAAGGACACTGGTTTGCATTGATTTTTTTTAAAATAAAATATATATATATATATATATATATATATATATATATATATATATATATATATATATGCTTTCCAGTATGAAATTAAATTTAACACCCCTATTCTAGTTAACATCGTTAGCCATGACGGTTCCTCTGGCTGAAGCATTTAGGCGACTGGTGTGAGGACTTGGCAGAGTTCAGCCTGGCATTAATCAAGTTTCCAGTTTTATTAGTCACATGTACAGGATACACATGGTATACACCATCCAACGGACATGCTTACTAGCAGGTTAATGGAATTCATAGGGCGTTCAGACTCGTTCACAACAGCACGCTCTCAGTTTTCACCTCGGGGCTAAGGTTCGACACATTGACTTTCTTTCGGTGAGCAAAACCAGACGCTTGCTTAAGAGTTACGCGAGCAGCACTTAGACGCCGCCACGACAGTAGAAGGGTCTCTTCGTCCAGGGTGTAGTGCTCACGGTCACTGTATTATAGCTGGTAATATATGATTTGTTTATTTGATTTTTAAGCAAAGAATGAGAACTTCCAGAAGTCCCAGAATGACCCTTTGCGCTACCTCTGCTATCCTCAGTCGTGAAAGCCTGAAGCTTTAAAACAGAGTTATACTCTGGCAACATCAAAAAGGAAAAGCAGATGTGAAGATTTCATGTGCTATAATAAAAGCAAAAAGAAAATCAGCATAAAGTCCACTGGCTGTGAGAAGATCCTGTCTCTACTCCCATAACACATTTAAATCCCAAACAACCAAAGTTGTTAGTCTTCCCATCTAACACTGTGTAGAGACAAAGTTTGGATTGATGATTTGACTGACCAAACTTCTCTCTCTCTCACACAGGTATCGCAATTCCCATTCCCATCAAGGGGCTGAGAAACTACCATCTTCCCAACAATGTCACCTTTAACAGCAACCACACCTGCCTACTGAAACCAGACAGCTTCCGAGAATTCATCATGTTTGGCTCCATGACAGCTTTTTTCATCCCTTTGACTATCATGATGGTCATCTACCTGCTCACCATCCAGGTGCTGCGCAAGAAAGCCTTTCTGCTCAGGTCAAAGGTGACCCAACGCTTCACTCGCCCAACCGTCGCCTCAGTCTTCCAGAGGGAGCAGTCTGCGGCTTCTCCCACAACTGAGAAACTGCCAGGAAAATCCATTTCTCCCGCCAACCCAATCATAGGTGACGAGATCCCCATCCGTCGCATGTCCACCATAGGCAAGAAGTCGATGCAGAACCTGACCAATGAGCAGCGTGCCTCCAAGGTGCTGGGCATAGTCTTCCTTCTTTTTGTGGTCATGTGGTGCCCATTCTTCATCACCAACATCACCTCTGTGCTGTGCGCCAGCTGCGACGTCCATGTGATCGGCCGTCTGATGGAGATCTTCGTGTGGGTGGGCTACGTGTCATCAGGCATCAACCCGCTGGTCTACACCCTCTTCAACAAGACCTTCCGCCAGGCCTTCACACGCTACATCACTTGTAACTACAGCAGCACCACTAACACGCCAGCCAGGCAATCTAGGGAACAGCATGGCTGCAGGAATCTGACACGGATCTCCTTCCGTTCATCTGTGGCGGAAAACTCCAAGCTGTTCGTGAAGCGTGGGATGAAGAACGGCATCGGGCCGGTGTGCTATCAGAGCCCGCCGAGGCGACGGCAAGCACCCATGGAGTCCTCTGCTGGCGTTCTACTGGACACTCTGCTCCTTACAGAGAATGAGGATTGCAAACCCAAAGAGCATGTCAGTTATGTGTAGTGCAAAAGGAAATAATTAGAACCAGAAAGTCATGTGAAAAAGACAAGACCAGGCTCGAGTTGTCCAGGGGTTCAGGTGACAAGACACCTTCCTTGAGCATCACTTCTGTGGATTCGGTGCTATTAAAAGAAAACAGTGTGCTCTCAAGGGCGAAACGAAAGGAGATGCCGATCTCTGTCAAACACTTTGGCGAGAAAGAAGAGGCCCTCCGATTCTATACAGAGATTGCTGAACATTAGGAATAAAATGAGACAGCAAATAGGCGCATCGAAGACATAGACGGTCTGGAAACACTCAAGTGGATACAATGTGTATTCCCATGCTACCCATGTCACCTTGGGCTATTTGGTGGTCTGCTATGGACAATTTCCATGGAGGAGATGACATGCTTACCAATTGAAAGGACAAACACTCCTCCCACATAAACTAGACATTCAGCCTCCACATCACACAGAGTTCTGAAGGAATACACTATAAATGCCACCCATTTTAACGGCAATGTTTTGGTAAGTGTTTTTATAAACTGTGAACAGATGCGAACAGATGTTATGAAAAGTCACAAGACCTATTTTCCCCAAAGTGTTATAATAATCCACTTGGATGTTTATATATATACACATTCAACAGACAAAACCTTTGCAAATGGGAAGCTTGTCAAATAGAAAATGTATAGCCTACGAATGAATGTGTGATGGTTCAGAAATGTATAAAAACTGTGCTTGGCTTAAAGAAAAGCTGTGTCCTTTTTTACAGTTCTTAAGAGGATCTTGAAAGCAAGTCATCTTATTTTAAACACGTCTTTTTCTCTGAAAATATGTGTTTTGCGGCCGCAACGGCCGATCTACTGTTTCACTTTCATCAGAGTTTATATAGTGTCTCCTTGATGGGGTGGTAATGAAGCAAAGCTAACGGGACACGAGAGCCAAAATAAACACACCATAAACCACGGTGCTCGGAGTTCATCGTCACAAACAACGACTACGACGAGGCTGAATCCTGAACGTTAAGTGCGTAGGGACATGATCGCTTTATGAGGGGCAATAAAAAGGGCATTTTGATTCATTCTCCGTACCAGTGAATTAAGTGACGTAAAAAACAATTGACTTTATATAAACCTAAAACATTTACTTGTATTTTTATGGTGAGTGTACCAAATTAGTCCACAGCATAAAATCTATAATAATAAGTCCCAAGGATGTACCACATGGCCAGAAATGTAATGAGAGAGCCCATGTTTGGTTCATTTACAAATTCCAATGCATATTTCTGCCATCATGAGACTAGACGGTGGGGAGGAATATACCCATGCCCTTTCGAAGCAGTTGGGGAGTGAGAGACGCCAGTTCACTCTGACCTTTGACCCACTCAGAGAAAGCAGCTCTGAGCACCACGTCCTGGTTTCCCAAGACTGTAAGGGGGCCTGGAAGCCATGGGGGGAGTGGGAGCTCAACTGAATGGTTGCCGCTCAGGAGGATCTCTAAACAGAGGAAGGATTTACACTAGGTTTATCTAACAGTCAATTGATCATGTGAATATCGCATAGCCTTTTTTGGGCTTAAAATAGTCCCTCCATTTTCCTCTGCTTGGCTCAGTGCCGTTTAATGCTGCAGTGCTGCCTGATGGGTAAATTCACGTCAGAGAATGAGTGATAAGCCTCCGTAAACAGACCGAAAAACAATAATGTGGCTCGGGAGGATGACATGGAGCCAACGTCCTCAGACACTGAACTACCTGTAAAGGAGCCAGGAAGTAATTGTATCCTCTCAGCTAAAAGTTAACCTAAATTCTGTCATCCATTTGATGAGATGCTGATCACTATGTCATGTTGATGCAAACCAATCACAGGATCACTCAAGAGTGCCAACACTAGGAAAGTGAGGGATAGTTTGCAGCTGATCAATGTAGGTTAGGCTATGCTTTCTGAAGAGTAAAATCACTTCCAAAAGTGTCATATCTTTGATCATGAATAGCATTTAAAAATGACAAGAGACTACTGAAACCATTGCACAGACCAAAACAAGGGTGGTTCAAAGATTATTCATGTTCCATAGATTTAACTTGGACATGAAACAAATTCTCACATTGCTGAAACTTAAGCACACTTTCAAAAACAATTTAACTGTGTTGGTTTTTCAAACGACAAATGATACCCAGCGCTTACCAGGGTTGAGCTCAATTCAGAATTTTGGAATAGAATCCCATTCAACTCTTGACTTGAAATTCAAATTGTCTACACCCCCACAGGATGTAGAATTTGAATGACAGGAAGTAGAATTTAATTTGATTCAATTAAAAAAATTCCACTCAGTCATTGAATATGTGTTTCATTGAATGACAGGTGACACGCACAGACACCAAAGAATATCACTTTTCTGCAGAAACATTCTATTTGAACCTTAGTGCTTAGAATAGCCAATTAGATTTTCTTAACAAATAATACTTATATTAGACCCTACCTTATATATTGTGTTTTATATTCTAAAGCCACGATCCGTGATTGGTACAAAGATATTGTACTTTTTGGGGTATAAATGTAAACCTATTGACTCCTGGAGAATATCACTCAGAGTGTATAGCCCGATGTGCTTAGAACTACTAATCGTCACCATTATACACCCCCCCCCCCCCCCCCCAAAAAATAGTAGGCTTTTATTTCTCTGTTTACAAATGTAGACAACCCATTTAAAACGTATGGGATGATTGCTCTCACTATCAAAACATTTAATTTGTTTGTCTTTATTTTTTGAAGGCCTCAGGGTTAACTTGAGGGTATTTTCCCTATTTTGAACAGAATTTACAAGGCCCAGCGCAGTCAAAAACTAGATTTACCTGTGTTTCATATATATTTCCATACCATGAGGTTGGAATAACACTGAAATTGTGAACATTATGATACACTAAAAGGGCGTAAGAGCTGTTTGAAAAGACATTCCCTCATTGTGAAAAGTAAATAAGGTCTGAGAGGACAGAGGAAGTGGCAAACATCCTGCTTATCGATCAGTGGCTGCCAACTGACTTATGGCACTCGGTGGCATTGCGCAAACACACACAGCAGAGCGTCTATCACACTACAGAGCGATGGAGTTTTGGCCTGCCTAGTGACATCACCAGGTGTTAATTGGTTAACAGACCAATAAGAAAAGAGAGTTCCAAACCTCTGGCAATAACAGATCGTTTTCCTATCCCCACGCAGATCACTCCCAGACAGACCTAAAATTCTTGAATGAGAAATTGGTCTATGCTAAGAAGCAATTTTTTGAACACTTAAATATAAAACAATCACAGTAAGGAACTCAAAAAAAGGTGCAACATGAAGAAATTGCTACGCCATTTCCTGGTTGCTAAAATTCTAATAGTTCGCATAATTTCAGTTTGTGTGACAAAAACAAGGAAAATGTAATGTAGAGAATCATTGTACCATCTAAACCGCTGTGAAATACCGCACCAAAAATGTTGTATTTTCAGCTGTTTGAAGCTGGTGTACAAAACCGATAGTTCGACGAAAAAAAAAAAAAAACTGAATGGGAAGCATAGAAATAGTGCACATAGAACAGATCTGAAAGCAAGTCTTAGACGCAGTAGATCTATAACTCACTTTTCTATGTGAATTTGGTCAGATCACCCAAAAATTTACTTATTGCAGTTAATTGTTACCCAGAAATGATTTGATATTGAGATAGAGAATATCTAAGGTCCAATGCAGTTGTTTCTGGTACTTTTGAAAATAGTGCCTGAGCCAAAAGTGGTCCCTGAAAATGGCGTACTACGTCACATGTGCACAACATCATTGCTCTCTCGCTCTACTGTGTCTGGGTCTTGCTAGCTGTCACTCAAACCCCCACATGAGGGTAAAGGTAGGGAAAATGGCATCACACAACTTCTAGAAAACAGTCCATTTTAACCTAGGGATTTGGTGGCTAATTGAGGTAAGAAAGTAAATTTGCTCATAGATTATGCATGTATGAACTACAAACTGACACATCGAGCACAAATACTTACTATTTTCCAAAGTACCTGAGCAGGTCTAAGTGAATAATGAAATATAATAACTTAGAATATTCACACATAGGTTTTGTTTTCCTTGAGCATGAATTGAGTTTTTCTTGAAAATCTAAAAATTGTTTCAACAATTGTATTTACATACATACATATAAATAACGACATGGTTGATGTTATGTACAAGCTGTGTATTTGTATAGACTACTCCTAATATCGAAGAGGCAATTCTATTTCCTTTCATTCAAATAGCAATTCTGCATCCTGTTTATTACTTCAATTCAACAATTTTGAATTTCTGAGGCATTCTGAGCCCAAGGGGTGGGCGGTATACCGTATTTTTTTTAATAGATATACTGGTATTAATGCACGGACCGGTTTGGGTTTTTACTTTACCTTCTAAAACTGTATTTTATTTAATTGGTTTGTTAAATGTCATACGCAGTGTTAAACGTCCATTTTTATAGTTTACTTTGCCATTTGAGTCATCTCTCTACATGCTGCCCTTCCACACAGACCTAGCCCCGCCCCCGTCACTCAAGGAGCGCATTTGTTGTTCCTAGAAAATGAGACACTTGCGTTCTCTCTGCATGGTCAATGCAGCACATGCAGCAATGTTGATGACAACAATGCTGTTTTCACTTTGCTTCTTCATATAAATCCAGTAGCGTTCTATTATTACACTAGTAGTTTGTATTGCTTACATCTGCAAACAGCTAGTTTGTCTTTTCTTAGCAAGTTGGGCCAAAATATTGTTAGCTGCTAATGCTAATCGCTAGGGAGCTATCTAATAAATGTACTGAGTCAGAGCAAACATAATTAATTATACAGCCTGATAATACCAGTGGTGGTGTAGACCTAAATCAGCATGTTGTTTGTGCAACAGTACCTTCCACATCAAAGAGGAATACAAGAGGCATTAATATATGCTAGCTACATAAAGCAGAAAACAGACAATGTAGCCAAAGATTAAAGGGTCCCCTAGGAAACAATTAACATTTGATTCAAAATAAGGTTTAGATTATTTGCCCATATCGTGCATGGCAGTGGCAGTGTGGAAATACTCAAATGAAATGAATTTATGAAAAATGGCCACAAAATAGTGTGGGTTGAAGTTGAATTGAACAGTAGAAAACAAAAATCAGAATGGAGACCCGTTGAAATCACTTAGAATGTATGCGTTACCACCCTGAGGTCATGCACTATTTATAAAGCAAATTAAGAAATTTCCTTACTTAAAAACAAAAATGGTCAAATACCATCATACATAATTTTCTTATTAAAAAAAAATATATATACAGTGATATGATATTTTGGCCATAATCGCCCAGCACTAGCGCTTACATAAACAATTCAGCATATAAGAAAACGCAAATCAGCCCAGAGCTCCATCTGGGCTAAAGGTTAACCCTACTGCATGCCCTTGGTGGTTACTTAAAACCCCAAACAGTGTTCAGACAACAAATTCTTCAGGGGTGAAAATTCCACAGGCTTTGGTGAGAACTTGCGAAAACCCAATTCTTGATGGGGAAAACATGGAACTTGGAAATGTGGGTTAACCTCAGGGCCAAAGATGGGTAACAGCCCCGGTGGCAATCAGGAGTGGAAAAGCCCCATCTATTTATCTGAGGTCTAGGCGGAAGAAATCTCTCTCACTGTTTGTTTTAACGATCAGGATGAGGGGAGGGAGGCTACATAAACTGCCAACAACACCCATCTGAAGACATACTCCAAAATCATTTGGAAATGATGCCCGGGCTATGAGAGGAATGCAGTCTTTGTGTATACATGTAGGAGCTGATTGATCAGTTAGCTTGGGCTAAGAGACTAGCAGTGGACTAAGAGGCTGGAAAGTAGGGGGACCTCTGCTGGGCGGAAAGGGGATTACATAGGGGATACAGGGTTGAATAAGGCCTTACCTGAACATGATGAATCCAATGGACTCCACCGCTGCCCTTCTGACATCATCGTTCACGTCACTTACCTGACAGGTAGAGAACAATGTATTAATAGCAGAAGAAAAAAAATACAGTAGGGCAAGGAGATAACAGCTACTAATAACCATTTTCCTGCCCAAACACCAAACTCCCAATCTGCCCAGATATCAAAGATTTGGGGAAAGCCTATACTTGTTCATAAAAAGCTCTTAACATCTTTAGCTTGTGCAGGCTGCCATCTGTATGAATACCAACTCAACCATCTGCCCCAGTAACATTAATGAATCTATCAGGGCTTCCTGTACTACCCAGGAATGTATTTCATTACGGCGTTTAACATACCAACACATTTTCATTTACTGTGAGGTATACTCTTGTCTGTCATAACCATACTCCCAATTCCAATAATTCACAGCTTGACTATCCCTACTCTGATTCCTGGTTGTCCGTGTTCTGCGTGAGGAAGGAGAATACTTACAGCCACATGCAGCAGGCGTCTGATGGCCTTGTTGTTCCCGGAGCCACAGTAGGCCATGCCCACTGTGTACATTCCGGAGCGGCGCAGGATGGGGTCCTACAACAAACGCAGTGGTGGAACACAGAGCCTTAGCTAAGAGAAGAGTCTGCAGCAGTAAGGTTGCAACATTATTCGGTATTCCCGAAATCCCAGTTGGATAATTCCCGTAATCAGGAGGGAATAAGCAGGAAATCGGGATTTCTGGAAAACCAGGGAATTTATTGAAAGTTCCCAGATTTTGCAACCCTAGTAGGTAGTCATGGAAACAATGTATGGTCAACAAAAGGTATACCTCTTATTTAACAAAGAACACATTTAAGTATGGGTACTGCATGTATCATTCATACTACGGTTCAGGACAGGTACTCATTGTCGCAGTAAATTGAAACGGATGACTACAGGCTGGAAAGAATAAAAAACACCCACAATAGGCAACAAGGTTAACAGTCATGGTTGCATAGCCAAGAAATTAAAGGAATGAAGGTCAATATATTGGTAGTAGGGGATGAGGTGAGTTTCCGCACCCTACAACGCATAGCGGAACCCATCCCCACGGCAGGCATAGCGGAACCCATCCCCACGGCAGGCATAGCGGAACCCATCCCCACGGCAGGCATAGCGGAACCCATCCCCACGGCAGGCATAGCGGAACCCATCCCCACGGCAGGCATAGCGGAACCCATCCCCACGGCAGGCATAGCGGAACCCATCCCCACGGCAGGCATAGCGAACTAGTGTGTGTTAGGGTGGTCCCGAGAAAACATTTTTTGGGGGTCGCCCGAGAGTAGTCCTGTTCTTTCAACCAATCGATTGATCTAAATGTTTTTTAAAAATTCCCATATTATGCAGTTGAATAAAATCAACTACATACGCACTGAGCTTGTCTACATAAGCATATGGGTTGATGAAAGTTACAAATTACTCAAGAGTGTTAAAACAAGTGACAGCGAGTGCCTGTGTGACTGGCAGACGTTGTCTCTCCTCCCTACTCCAGCGAAAAGGCACCACAGCAAGTGTTTAATCGCACTGCCTGTGCTGAAGCTGCTACAATTTCAGCCATGTAGTTTTACTTGTTTGACTGAAACATTATCAAAATCCCTAATTTATTTAGGAAAACCTTTCCCCTCAATCCTTGCTCTCTTTATGTGAAACATGTAATTAGAGCAGGGCGATATGGTCAAAATCTCACATCCCGATAACGATACATATCACGATATAGTACATTTTCTGTAAATTCAATGAATAGTTTACATAAAATGCCCACATGTAAAGGTGTGCCGCGGGCAAAAGCCTCTTGCAACGTCTGAGTCGAGGGTTTGTTTTGAGCACTCTGGGTCTCATCCGTAGACTCTCTCCGAAATGTTTCACATGATTCTTGCGTAGGTGGTAAAGGAGGTTAGTGGTGTTTGAGCCTGTTGTTTGGGCCGGCCTGTTTCACATGGTAAAGGAGGTTAGTGGTGTTTGAGCCTGTTGTTGGGGCCGGCCTGTTTCACATGGTAAAGGAGGTTAGTGGTGTTTGAGCCCGTTGTCGGGGCCGGCCTGTTTCACATGGTAAAGGAGGTTAGTGGTGTTTGAGCCCGTTGTCGGGGCCGGCCTGTTTCACATGGTAAAGGAGGTTAGTGGTGTTTGAGCCCGTTGTCGGGGCCGGCCTGTTTCACATGGTAAAGGAGGTTAGTGGTGTTTGAGCCTGTTGTCGGGGCCGGCCTGTTTCACATGGTAAAGGAGGTTAGTGGTGTTTGAGCCTGTTGTCGGGGCCGGCCTGTTTCACATGGTAAAGGAGGTTAGTGGTGTTTGAGCCTGTTGTTGGGGCCGGCCTGTTTCACATGGTAAAGGAGGTTAGTGGTGTTTGAGCCTGTTGTTGGGGCCGGCCTGTTTCACATGGTAAAGGAGGTTAGTGGTGTTTGAGCCTGTTGTTGGGGCCGGCCTGTTTCACATGGTAAAGGAGGTTAGTGGTGTTTGAGCCTGTTGTCGGGGCCGGCCTGTTTCACATGGTAAAGGAGGTTAGTGGTGTTTGAGCCTGTTGTTGGGGCCGGCCTGCGGAATATTTTGCAGAGGACGGTTCCTTGTCAGACTTTTCATATCCAAACCGAGACCATGCGACCGAAGTAGCCCCTCTGTTAGGTATGAGCTCCGTGTCACGTTCACTCTCCTCTATGTTTATTTGTGTTGCAAAGTTCACGCAAAGCGTTGTCCAATTGACGGAAAACATTACCGCAAAGAGTGCGATTTGCGACAACGAAATAAACGACAGAGCATAATATGAAACGATAGACGTTTTTCTATCGTCACACGATATATATATATCGTCATATCGCCCAGCCCTACATGTAATCATAGCATGCACGTGACCAATAGGGCCAACCTATAGCCTTATCATAATCACATCAATAAATTGGTTATAACAAACTCCGAACACAGTAATGTCGACTGCAAAACGAATGCGGAGGACGTGAAAAAGAAACTCAAAAAGGGTGGATGTTTACTGGTTGCTCAGGAGGGAAAGGGGAAGTCAGATGTGTGGAAGACATATGACCTAGTTGTGGAAACTACTGGAGATTAAGGAGGGTATAGGTGCAAGCTTTGCGTGAGAATATACTCTTTATTTTTTACCATTTGGAACAGTGTAAACACTAATTAAATGTACTGTTCTACCAGGGAAAAACATATAATACACACACATCTATATACACACACACACACACATCTATATACACACACACACACACACACATCTATATACACACACACACACAGCTATCTAAGTCTTTATTACAGCAGACTATTGCATGCATTCATGAATTGCAGTTTATTGTTTAGGCCAATTATTCAAAGCTCCCTTTGTCATTTAATGTTAAAACAAAAATGCTTGATTGCATTTCATGTCTCATTCTGCGTGATGGCATGAACGAATGAATGTAAATCTAATCCCTTACGAATAGGGTTAAGGCATTGTTCGCAATATGCTGGTAAATTTTGCCATTATGCACATAGCAACGTAGGGAAAAATGCCAATTCTATGGCGCACTGAAGATTATGTTTCAGAACCACAGACAGAGACCATATCCAACACTGGATAAAGAGCCTTATTTACACAGTATATTAGCTGTAGTAGTGTTGCACTATTATTTTTACAATTTCACATCTTAGAGTGATGACCCAGTGGACTCCACAATGGATTAGTCCACTGAGACCAGCGTGAATCAAAAGAAGAAAATAAAATAAAACTCAAAATACTTGCGACTGCTAAAGAAATATCGGTCAAACAGCCTAACGACCAAACAAAATAAATGGGGTCAGTCCTAGTACATGTGAATGCATTTCCAAGTCCCATTGTTACCTTGTCCCTGCAGAGGCTCTCGATGAGCGTGTCTGCCTCCTCCATGCGTCCGTACATCACCATGGCGATGCCCACGGCCAGGCCGCGCAGGATCTTCTCATGCTGAGTCTCCTGGGCGTAGCCCACCATGTCCTCGATGGCCTGGGCAGACTTGGAGCCCAGCATGACGAGCCCCAGGGCCAGTCCTGCTGCCTCGCCTGTGAACAGAGGGTAAAAACATGAGCACCGCATAATGGCACCAAAGAAAAGTCCTTTCTAAATCTGAACAACTGGCAGCACAGAGTTGATTTTGCTAGTATCACTGATCTCTTTTAAATTGCACAATCAATGCCGTTTTTGTTGCAAGCTTACTGTATATCAACAGATGCAAATATGTCAAGATGTGTTTAACTCTAAGGGCTGAACAAAAATATAAACGTAAAGTGTTGATCCCATGTTTCATGAGCTGAAATAAAATATTCCATATGCAAAAAAACACTTATTTCTCTCAAATTGTGTTTACACCCCTGTTAGGGAGCATTTCTCCTTTGCCAATATAATCCATCCACCTGATAGGTGTGGCATAAAAAGAAGCTGATTAAACAGCATGACCATTACACAGGTTCACCTTGTGCTGGGGACAATAAAAGACCACTCTAAAATGCACAGTTTTGTCACACCATAATGCCACAGATGTCTCATATTTTGAGGTAGTGTGCAATTGGCATGTTGACTGCAAGAATGTCCATCAGAGCTGTTGCCAGAGAATGTTAATGCTCAAATCTCTACCATAAGCAGACTCCAAAGTAGTTTTAGAGAATTTGGTAGTACATCCAACTCGCCTCACAACCGCGACCATTTGCATGGTGTCGTGTGGGCGAGCGGTTTGCTGAGGTCACGGTTGTGAACAGAGTGCCCCATGGTGGCGGTGGGGTTACGGTATGGGCAGGCGGCATAATCTATGGACAACAAACAATTCCATTTTATCGATGGAAATTTGAACAGACAGCGATACCATGACCTATTGTCATGTCATTCATCTGCCACCATCACTTCATGTTTCAGCATGATAAAGCACAGTCCCATGTCACAAGGATCTGTACAGAATTCCTGGAAGCTGAAAATGTCCTGCATACTCAGACATGTCGCTCATTGAGCATGTTTGGGATGCTCTGGATCAACGTGTACAACAGCATGTTCCAGTTCCGACCAATATCCAGCAACTTCACCCAGCCATTGAAGAGGAGTGGGACAACATTCCACAATCAGCCTGATGAACTACACGCAAAGGAGATGTCGCACGGCATGATCCCGACCTGTTTCCTGATCCACACCCCTACCATTTAAAAAAACAAACTTATCTGTACTCCCAGTCGTGTGACATCCATAGATTAGGGCCTACCGAATTTATTTCAATTGACTGATTTCCTTATAGGAACTATAACTCAGTAAAACCTTTTGAATTGTTGCTTTTATATTTTTGTTCAGTGTATAATAGTTGGCTAAATTTGAACTCGACTAGCACCAAATGCCTCACTGTCTGTTCAGGGTCGTGTACCTGTGACTGCATCGTCCTGGTACAGGTTAGACTTGAGCAGATCGTACACATCCTGCCTGGCTGTACCCAAAGCAGCCAATCCCAGGCCCAGACCTCCCCCGTGACGGACAATCTGTGGGAGGAAACAAAGCAAACCAAAACAGCTATCACAGACACGAATATAACTTTGATTTCAACTCAAATGTAACATGATATCCCCCTGATGGGCTTCGTTGGAATTATCTCCGTATTGCTTAATGCATCAGCATGCTTCAGTTTGACTGGCGCCTAGCCGGAACCGAACGAGTGTGTTCGCTTACTCCCTTAAAAAAGACCTACGCTTGAAAAACTAGAAAAAAGTGCCAATGTTTGTCCATCTTGAGATGCTGTAGCCAGTAGACACTTCCTCAAAATAGTCAGAATTCATCGAAGAGAACTCAAGAAATCAATTCAAGAAACTCAATAAATTAATTGTCATGTTTTTGCCGAGGAGATCTTAGTCACGCAATTGTACATCAAAAATGTTTGATGTTCTCAATTTAAAAAAAAAAACGTGTCAAATTGTTTATAATATATGCACAAACTGTTCTGAACTGTTTCGGCTGGGTATCATGCAGATGCCTTTACACACACATCCGATCAAATCTAAGTAACCAAAGGGGTGGGGGATATGGGTTGATTTGGAATTGATTAAGGGAAATGTGACGTGTCTGCATGTTGCCACTCACGTCGTTGCTGGCGTTCTTGAGCTGACTGAGCAGGTAGTCGATGATGTCCCCCCCGTGGTTGGCGTGGATTAGCCCGAGGGCATACAGGCCACCTCCCTCCTGGTAGGCTGATCCGGGTGAGGTGTCTTTGGGCAGATAAGTGGCCATCAACTGCAGTGCCTCTTTCTCGTGACCCTGAAAATATGCAGATTATTCAGCGAAACTTTTTTTAAATAAATAAATAAATATATATATATATATTTTTTTTATCAGAAAACCAGAGATATCCTTTTATGTTTTAAATAGTTTCCGCTAAAGTTTACCTTGTGAATGACGCCAAGACTGGCTGTGGCTGTGAACTTGGCCCAGTTGGTGGCTCTTGCAAGCCATTCCAAGTTCTCTCTGTTGAAAGAATGAATACAATCTCATCACACAGCCAAACACAGCATTAACCCTTTATATCCCCACACCAGGCTTCAGCCAAAAACTATTTTGATTATTTAAATAATATTAAAATATTTTTGGGGAGAAAATATAAGTAGTTGAATATTGGAATGTATTTGGAAAGTATAATTGGAAAGTATAAGCATTTATTAGAAAATGTTATTTAATACAGAGTACATACAAATTCAAATAAGTACTTCGATGCATTTGAACACAGGTCCTAGGAGTATTTAAAATAATGCATTTGGAAATAATAGTAGACTATTTATAGGAATTATTTGAAATACTTCCAGTAGAAGTAGTTGATTTCAGCCACATTATTTGAAAATACTCAGAAGCCAGGTCTGCCTCACACCAATAGAATGTACCACATTACCACCAACACAACGAAATATATATATATATATATATTTTTTTTTTTTATATATATAAATACGACTTCCTGGAGGGTATGTTATGAAGTGTGCTGGCGAAACAGAAAGTGATATTCTCTATGTGTTTATGCTATAGCTGGTGATGATATAGTATAGTGGCTATACCTGAGGAACTGGTCACTTGTGGTCCCCGTATGCATGAAGGAGTTGGCTATGACCGTGGCTGTGTGACACACTGAATTTCGGACTGCATCCTGGATTAGGTAGACAAAGCAACAACAAAAATAATTGTGAAAGCCTTTTTTTTTTTTATAATGCAGTACATGTCATATGCCTATGTCACATGCAATACATAGCCTGTTTAATACTCATAATGGCATCCTTTACCTTTGTGTTCTTGAGAATCATTAAGTCTGTGTTGTTGTTCCGGATGAGGAACTGCAGATGAAATTCGATAGCCATTTCTCCACTGAGAATTTTGATCATCTTCGCGTTCTGGTCCTTAGGCTCGTCCTTCTATGCAAGCAAAGGAAGGGAAGGCCCATTCATTTGGGTGACAAGAACAGTTATATAAAATGGACAGCTTCTCTGCATGGCCATAAAGAAGAACCAAGTAGAGCTACTCACACTGTCTGCAGCTTTTCCTGCAGGGGAGCTGCTGGCCTTGTCGTCCGTCTCCATGGCGTCACTGAGACATTTTTTAAAACATATTGGCTAAATCAACTTTGTATCACAGTAGGTTACCTGTGATGTGTCAAGATAATTCACCTACACCGATCTTACTACATTTCATTCACATTTTCCCATCATCTTTTCCCAACCTACCCATCTCACCCTGTGACTACACCCTCATCCTCACGCACCTGTCTTTGTCTGGGATGGGCACAGTGCCTGTGTTGGTGGAGCCAGGCACGGCAGGGATGGGCGTGCCCACGGTGCGCAGGTTCTGGATGACGGAGGAGAGGAACTGCTGGCTGGCACTCTCGTACAGGTCGAAGCAGATTTGGTAGGCCATCAGCAGGTTGTCTTCCTTCACCAGCTTCTCCAGGATGTCGCTCACCGCCTGTGGGTCGTCCAGGAAGATCAGGCACTGTGGAGGAGAAAGAGAAGGAGGAGAGACAGTTTGAGTGTGATGCATGGTGGTCAAGTGGTTCCTTCCTCGTATTAGTAAGATGGGTTTATTTGATATTGTACATATTTGCAGCTAAAAGCTGAATTGCAGTAATCAAAAAGAGATTCAGGTGGGGTGAGGGGGAATGAAGAGCAATAGTCTGTAGTCAAGCCTCAAAGTGACTGCCTCTGCTGGTAACACGTGTGGGTTTGGGCACATGCAACCTGATAAAGATCCACCTCAGACAGAAGCATCGTTAGATTTAAGGTGAACAATATTTAGTGGATCTTTTCATTTCATTATGCACAGTTTCTCACCCCCCCCTAACAGTAACATGTGCATGTGACTGTTTATTTTCAAAGAAATTCGCTATTGAATGATTATGTAATTCCACTGGATCAGGATGGTACTGTTTCAGATTGTGAAATCAGATAACCATCGCACCAAACTGCAAGCAGCTGAATGGATATTTTAAAAATCAGAGCCCAATTTGAAGTGTGCTTTCTCCCCGTTACCTGGCAAACGTTGATGAAGTCAGGCTTCTCCAGATTCATGTAGAGCTTGACCAGCACTCGGAGGACCTCGTTGCGGAACTTCTTGTTCTGCATTAGTGACATGCAGACCTTCAGGCTGTAGGCCAGTAGGCCACTAACGTCATTCTGTACAAGACAAAAAGGAAGAGGGTTAGGATCTCAACATAAAATGTAAGTTGTTACTGAATGTTTTGTTGTTTTAAACCACAACAAAAAACATTTAAATAAAATGTAGGCTAAACCAAAAGTCGTGGATCTGTGGATTTTCATTAAGCTAATTGTTTTATTTATAACATTAAGTAGAAGTTGCGCCAAATTAAACAATCTGTGGAACCAAAACAGAATGTGTTCAGAAGACGACCCGGGAGCCACTGACCGATTCAAGGATAGTCTTCTCGAAGATGTCCAGGCGTCGAGTCTCCAAGGCAATGCCGATGGCCTGCTTGTACTTATGGTCGCCCAGACAACGCAGGAACATCTTGTTGACGATGCCCTCCAGCCGGGGGTCGATGCTCTTCTTCTCCTCGTCCTCAGGAAGCTCGGCGTTCTCCACCCGCTGCTTGGTGTAGTGATCAATGCATTTGGCTACGGGGGAAAAGACCAGAGGTCATCAAAGAACTACTGTATACCGCTGTGGAATAATCAATTGCCATGATTAGTGGCATGCATCAGTGTGTTGATATCTAACAGTGGGTATACATAAATTTAACATTGTTGGAGGTGACTATGTGTAATGTAACTAAAAAGGTAAGCCTATGGATCAGCATTAGAAGCCCTTGATGTCAGTACTAAGATGGAGTACTTGTGGATACCAAAACATGCAGTTGTAACATCACTCACCGATAATGGTCTCCACATATTCAGTGTCGTCTGTGACATTGAAAAGGTCTCCTGCACCCAGAGCGTAGTTCAACGACTCATCAAACGCCCCGAGGTGGTAGAACACTTTGGAAGCCACCAAGGCAGCAAACGCCCTGCTCCGAAATGTCTCATCTTCATACAGAACCTCGCTGTGAGGAGAGAACAATTTTTATTTCTTTCCCCCTTGAGTAATTTCTTTATTCTAATTAAAGTTGCACTATGCAAAAATCGCTCCGCCATTTCCTGATTGCTTAAACTAAATATGTTTGCCTAATTTGAGTTTGTGACAAACTAAGTTACCTATAGTGTAGAGAATCAATGTATCATCTAATCTGCTGTGAAAAATACTTTACATAACCAAAAATATTGTTTTTATCAGCTGTTTGAAGCTGGTGTACTAAACCGAAATTTAAAATAAGCAAAAACAGAACGTTAAGTGAATTTGGTCAGGTTGCCCAAAAAGTGACATATTGCCAATTTAAACTGACCATGTAAATATTTGTGGCTTTTTTCCCGTTGTTTAAAAACTTACATTTTGTCAACAGATCCCGATATCTCAGCCCAGAAGTCATTGACAATGGAGTTCAGCTTGTGCAGAGCAAACTCCTACAAGCAAATTTTTTAAACAAATGTTAAGACACTTTACGCAAACAATAGTCAAGAATAATCATTGCCAAGTCAATAGGAATGTTAGTGGTCACCAAACATGGTCCAGGAGAGCTACTGTCCAGCACTAACGACTGCTTCCACTAACTAGCTACTTATGATAGTCTTTAATGTTATTGTACAAGGCTTTTCGTCTTCTCTAGGTCAATGGTTGGTGACCACTGGTGTATTCTCACTGGATAACAAGCTTAAGTTCATGATACCTTGAGTTGGGGCTCCTCCTCATCCAGCAGTGAGATGATTCCAGCTAAAAATCAAATGATGTGTAGTCAGTTTCAACATCATGGATAAACCCTGATGTGTGTGTGAAACCTGATGCACTTCAGTCTTTGTAACGTAGCTAGCTAGGTGAGACAGAAAACGTTAACCTTCTCATTTATAACTGACATAGAAAAGTTTCATGTGAAGCTTAAACAGGTCAAACTCGAAAGGGAAAGATCTTGTCAGTTGTATAACTGAATACATTCAACTGAAATGTGTCTTCCGCATTTAACCCAACCCCTCGGAAATCAGAGGTGTCTTAATCGACACATTTCAATTTAATAACTGGACTACGTCTCCCCTTTCCCTTCCCTTCCGAGTTTGACCAGGGGCAGATTTAAACGTTGTCGGCTCGGGGATTCGACCCAGCTACCTTTCGGTTACTGGCCCAACACTGCTACTAGGCGCAGGAGTGACTAGAAATCCTAGCCGCCGGGCTACATGCCGCCCGTTTACCGGGCTATGAAAATATTACATTATAAACTAGCTAACTACGTTAGTTTGCCAGGGCACAGCTAGGTAACGTCAGCAGCTAACCAACGCGGTCGGTAAATTCCTAGCTAATGTTAGCTAGCCATCTGGCTAACGTCATTGTCCAACGACTAACGTTAATGGCGACTATAGACATGAAACAATATGATAGGAATAAAGTTGTTATCCAGCCACATAGGTAACTAGCTAACATTTGTTAACGTACAGCAGCTAAATTAGCTAACTGTGAGTTTTAAAAGTCTGTAAACTGGGTAGATAGCTAGTTAGCTAGCTTGTTAGCTATGTGACTCAGCTAAATCAATGGATGCTAGCTTGCTACCGTTAGCAATCTTTTACAAAACGCTGACATTTGCTAGTATGTTACTGCTTACCGGCAGACGTTATCATGGTTGGTTCTTTATTCTCCCCCTCTTAACTCCACGAACCCAGGTTATACCGTTTCAGTTAGTGACAATGAAATTATAAAACATCAACACCTTGAAAGTACAGTAGATGTGTCAGTTGTCCACAACAGCGGGACACTTGTCTGTTGAAAAATATTTTTGGTTCAATAATGAAAGCCCCCTTTCCAAAAACTCATAGTTAGGTATACCTAGATAGTGCCTGATGAAATTACAGCTCGTCGTCATTGTCAATTATTTAATCTCATCCTGATTCTTGGATAGGGGTAGGAAAAGTGATGAATAAAATAATTGTAATGGGCTGTATATTTTGTCTTCTTAGCTAGAATATTTAAAACATCATTTCGGTATTCATTTTTTTATCCACAAACCGGCTTCTATTCTGCCAGTCTCGAATGAATCAGTTATTTTACCTGTCCTACACACGTTGTTTTTCTGCCCCCTAGCGCCCCTTACAGAAAAAATATTACAGCTTTGAAACTGCATTCGACTGTGGTATTTTGGACACAGTAATAACATAATACATATCGGAGTTGTGTCGGTTGGAGATCTTTGTTTATACGAAGGGAGTATCCGCTTGGTACGGTGCTGGCGCTAGCACTTTTGCTTTACGTATCAGTCTTTCGGGTTGAAAGGGAGTAAGCAAACAATCAAACTGGCGGCGGGTCGGCACGGCTGTGACTGGGTCAGAGATTGTAGGCAATTGTGATGGAGAAGGGAGTAGGAAAGAGAAAACAAAACAAAAGCAGTAGAGAAGTTGAGCAGGGGTTTGAATGGGAGCAAGAGGTTCATGGCGGCGGGGATTAAGTAGAAAAGGAAGTTTGAGGAGAGCAACAGTTTTAAATCAAATTGTATTGGTCACATACTTGTGTTTAACATATGTTATTGTGGGTATGCTTCTAGTTCCGGCAGTGCAGCAATAAAAACAAAATACTGCAAGTTTCCTAAGGACTAGAAGCGAGGCAACCTCTGTCTGCACCATTCAAGCAGTGGATTAAAGGGGTGATAACAGGATTGCCTGTGAGTGTTAGCTCTAAAGAGGTAAACTTGAAACTGAGGAGTATTTATGTCTGTAATAAAGCCCTTTAGTGGGGAAAAACTCAATGTGATTGGCTGAGCCTGGCTCCCCAGTGGGTGGGCCTGTGCCCTCCCAGGTCCACCCATGACTGCGCCCCTGCCCAGTCACGTGAAATCCATAGATCAGGGCCTAATTAATTAATTTAAATGAACTGATTTCCTTATATGAATTGTAACTCAATAAAGTCTTTGAAATTGTTGCGTGTTTCATTTATATTTTTGTTCAGTAGATAATCCTAGTCAGATATTGAACCTAAAAGTGCTGGAGAGGTTGGAGGGCCAGGATAGAAGTAAGGTAATGTGGTGTGGGGATTTTAATGCCCACAACACTCTCTGGGGGGGCAAACGGATGGATGGAAATGGCCAAAGGACCTGGTGTGTCTGAATGATGGACGAGGGACCAGGATTGATTTAGCCACAGGGAAAGAGTCTGCCTTGGACCTCACTCTGGTATCTAGTGCGATGGCAGGAATCTGTGTGTGGGAGTTATGGGAGGAGTCGACAGTAGGGAGTGATCATTACCCCATAGTATGCACAGTAGGCTGGAGGGAGGAGGAGGTGTCAGTGGATGGAGTAGGCAGGTGGGTGTTTGGAAGGGCAAAGTGGGATCAGTTTCAGGAGCTGAGTGAGCAGGTGATGGCTCGGGTGGATATGAGAAGGGATGTGGATAGTATGAATAACTGGGTGAGAACAGCTTTAGTGGTGGCAGCTACTGAGGCGATACCTAAGAGTTCAGGGAGGAGGAGGAGGAAAGCAGTCCCATGGTGGACGGAGGAGTGTGGGGCAATGCTGAGAAGTAGGAACGGGGCATTTGGAGTACTGAAAAGGATGTGTAACTTCCAACATCTGATTCAGTATAAGCAGGCTCTGGTGAGGAGAACCTTGGCATCGGTTCTTGGAAGGGCGACACCTGTGGGGAAATTGTGGTGGATGATTAAGAGGATGAGTGGGGTCAGAAGGGAGTGGGACTATCCAGTGTTGACGAGTGAGGAGGATATGGCAGTAACAGATGAGGAGAAGGCAGAGATGATGGCCAAAGCATTTGTCAAAGTGCATAGCTTAGCAACTTTTTCAGAGAATGGGGAGAGAGAGAATGAGAGAGGAGCACCCTGGAGTGCTGGATAGGAGGAAGGATGTAAATTATGCATTGAATGCACCATTTACCATGGCAGAGATGAAAAGGGCAATAGGTAAGGATGGGTTAACTTCACCTGGGAAAGACAAGGTGTGCAATGTTATGTTGGCCCATCTTAGTGTTGAGGCACTGGATAAGGTATTGATGTACAGATTGTGGGAGGAGGGGAAACTACCAGGCAGCTGAAAGGAGGCAGTAATGGTACCAATCCGGAAGCCATGGAAGGATCCAGCGAGACCAACAAGCCGGAAGCCAGGGAAGGACCCAGCGAGGCCAACAATCCGGAAGCCAGGAAAGGACCCAGCGAGACCAACAAGCCAGAAGCCAGGGAAGGACCCAGCGAGGCCAACAAGCTACTGCCGAATAGCTTTAACATCACATGAATGTAAGAAGAGCTTCTGGATATCAGGACAGCGATCACTCACCTCAGATTAGACAAAGATTTTTTCTTCAACAAGCAGGACGCACAGGACATTCTCCGAACACCTGACAATGCCAACATCCCTGTTATTTGCAAGAGGAAGAGACGCAGGTACAGAGGACACAGAGCGGGGTACCTCGTAAGGATCTGCAGAAGGCGATTGGGAAGCTGCCGTTACCATCAATATTACTCGCCAACGTGCAATCATTGGACAATAAATTAGACGAGATACGATCACTAATATCTACCAATGGGACATCAAAAACTGTAATATCTTATGTTTCACGGAATCGTGGCTGAATGATGACATGGATATTCAGCTAGCGGGATATATGCTGCATTGGCAGGATAGAACAGCACACTACGGTAAGAAGAGGGGGGGTGGTCTGTGCATATTTGTAAACAACAGCTGGTGCACGAAATCTAAGGAAGTCTCTATATTTTGCTCGCCTGAGGTAGAGTGTCTTGTGATAAATTGCAGACCACACGACTTGCCTAGAGAGTTTTCAGCTATACTTTTGCGGCTGTTTATTTACCACCACAGACAGATGCTGGCACTAGGACCGCACTCAGTTGTATAAGGAAATAAGCAAACAGAAAACCGCTCCGGCGCTCGTAGTGGCCGGAGACTTTAATGCAGGGAAACTTAAATCAGTTCTACCTAATTTCTATCAACATGTTAAATGTGCAACCACCTGTACTCCACACACAGATACATTTACAAAGCTCTCCCTCGCCCTCCATTTGGTAAATCTGACCACAATTATATCTTCCTGATTCCTGCTTACAAGCAAAAATTAAAGCAGGAAGCACCAGTGACTCGGTCTATAAAAAAGTGGTCAGATGAAGCAGATGCTAAACTACAGGACTGTTTTGCTAGTACAAACTGGAACATGTTCTGGGATTCTTCAGATGGCATTGAGGAGTACACCACATCAGTCACTGGCTTTATCAATAAGTGCATCGAGGACGTCGTCCCCACAGAGACTGTACGTACATACCCCAACCAGAAGCCATGGATTACAGGCAACATTCGCACTGAGCTGAAGGGTACAGTTATCGCTTTCAAGGTGCGGGACCCTAGCCTGGAAGCGTATGAGAAATCCAGCTATGCCCTCAGGCGAACCATCAAACAGGCAAAGCGTCAATACAGGGCTAAGATTGAATAGTACTACACCGGCTCCAACGCTCGTCTTATGTGGCAGGGCTTGCAAACTATTACAGACTACAAGGGGAAGCACAGCCGTGAGCTGCCCAGTGACACAAGCCTACCAGATGAGCTAAATCACTTCTATGCTCGCTTCGAGGCAAGAAACACTGAGGCATGCATGAGAGCATCAGCTGTTCCGGACGACTGTGTGATCACGCTCTCCGTAGCCGACGTGAGTAAGACCTTTAAACAGGTCAACATTCACAAGGCTGCGGGGCCAGACGGATTACCAGGACGTGTGCTCCGGGCATGTGCTGACCAACTGGCAGGTGTCTTCACTGATATTTTCAACATGTCCCTGATTGAGTCTGTAATACCATCATGTTTCAAGCAGTCTACCATAGTCCCTGTGCCCAAGAACACGAAGGCAACCTGCCTAAATGACTACAGACGCGTAGCCCTCATGTCCGTAGCCATGAAGTGTTTTGAAAGGCTGGTAATGGCTCACATCAACACCATTATCCCAGAAACCCTAGACCCACTCCAATTTGCATACCGCCCAAACAGATCCACAGATGATGCAATCTCTATTGCACTCCACACTGCCATTTCCCACCAGGACAATAGGAACACCTATGTGAGAATGCTATTCATTGACTACAGCTCAGCGTTCAACACCATAGAACCCTCAAAGCTCATCACTAAGGATCCTGGGACTAAACACTTCCCTCTGCAACTGGATTGTGGACTTCCTGACGGGCCGCCCCCAGGTGGTGAGGGTAGGTAGCAACACATCTGCCACGTTGATCCTCAACACTAGAGCCCCCCAGGGATGCATGCTCAGTCCCCTCCTGTACTCCCTCTTCACCCACGACTGCATGGCCAGGCACGACTCCAACACCATCATTAAGTTTGCAGACAACACAACAGTGGTAGGCCTGATCACCGACAATGATGAGACAGCCTACAGGGAGGAGGTCAGAGACCTGGCCGGGTGGTGCCAGAATAACAACCTATCCCTCAACGTAACCAAGACTAAGGAGATGATTGGGGACTACAGGAAAAGGAGGACCGAGCACGCCCCCATTCTCATCGACGGGGCTGTAGTGGAGCAGGTTGAGAGCTTCAAGTTCCTTGGTGTCCACATCACCAACAAACTAGAATGGTCCAAATACACCAAGACAGTCGTGAAGAGGGCACGACAAAGCCTATTCCCCCTCAGGAAACTAAAAAGATTTGGCATGGGTCCTCAGATCCTCAAAAGGTTCTACAGCTGCAACATCGAGAGCATGGTTGCATCACTGCCTGGTACGGCAATTTCTCGGCCTCCGACCGCAAGGCACTACAGAGGAAGTGCTGACGGCCCAGTACATCACTGGGGCTAAGCTGCCTGCCGTCCAGGACCTCTACACCAGGCGGTGTCAGAGGAAGGCCCTAAAAATTGTCAAAGACCCCAGCCACCCCAGTCATAGACTGTTCTTTCTACTACCTCATGGCAAGCGGTACCAGAGTGCCAAGTCTAGGACAAAAAGGCTTCTCAACAGTTTTTACTGTCGGAAGTTTACATACACCTTAGTCAAGTACATCTAAACTCAGGTTTTCACAATTCCTGACATTTAATCCTAGTAAAAATTCCTTGTCTTAGGTCAGTTAGGATCACCACTATATTTTAAGAATGTGAAACGTCAGAATAATAGTAGAGAGAATTATTTATTTCAGCTTTAATTTCTTTCATCACATTGCCAGTGGGTCAGAAGTTTACATGCACTCAATTAGTATTTGGTAGCATTCCCTTTAAACTGTTTAACTTTGATCAAACGTTTCGGGTAGCCTTTCACAAGCTTCCCACAATAAGTTAGGTGAATTCTGGCCCATTCCTCCTGACAGAGCTGGTGTAACGGAGTCAGGTTTGTAGGCCTCCTTGCTCGCACACTGTTTTTCGGTTCTGCCAACAAATTTTCTATGGGATTGAGGTCAAGGCTTTGAGATGGCCAGTCCAATACTTTGACTTTGTTGTCCTTAAGCCATTTTGCCACAACTTTGGTAGTATGCTTGCGGTCATTGTCCATTTGGAAGACCCATTTGCGAGCAAGCTTTAACTCCCTGACTGATGTCTTGAGATGTTGGTTATATCCACCTAATTTTCATCCCTCATGATGTCATCTATTTTGTGAAGTGCACCAGTCCCTCCTGCAGCAAAGCACCCCCACAACATGATGCTGCCACCCCTGTGATTCACGGTTGGGATGGTGTCCTTCGGCTTGCAAGCCTCCCCCTTTTTCCTCCAAACATAGCGATGGTCATTGTGGCCAAACAGTTCTATTTTCTATTATGGGTAAACAGTTCTATATCAGACCAGAGGACATTTCTCCAAAAAGTACAATCTTTGTCCCCATGTGCAGTTGCAAACCGTAGTCCGGCTTTTTTTGGCGGTTTTTGGAGCAGTGGCTTCTTCCTTGCTGAGCGGCCTTTCAGGTTAGGACTCGTTTTTCTGTGGATATAGATACTTTTGTACCTGTTTCCTCCAGCATCTTTACAAGGTCCTTTGCTGTTGTTCTGAGATTGATTTGCACTTTTCGCACCAAAGTACGTTCATCCCTAGTAGACAGAACGCGTCTCCTTCCTGAGCGATATGACGGCTGTGTAGTCCCATGGTGTTTATACTTGCGTACTATTGTTTGTACAGATGAATGCGGTATCTTCAGGCGTTTGGAAATTGCTCCCAAGGATGAACCAGACGTGTGGAGGTCTACTATTTTTTTTCTGATGTCTTGGCTGATTTCTTTTGATTTTCCCATGATGTCAAGCAAAGCTGCACTGAGTTGGAAGGTAGGCCTTAAAATACATCCACAGGTACACCTCCAATTGACTCAAATGATGTCAATTAGCCTATCAGAAGCTTTAAAGCAATGACATCAATTTCTGGAATTTTCCAAGCTGTTTAAAGGCACAGTCAACTGAGTGTATGTAAACTTCTGATCCACTGTAATTGTGAGTTGAATTATAAGTGGAATAATCTGTCTGTAAACAATTGTTGGAAAAATGACTTGTGTCATGCACAAAGTAGATGTCCTAACCAACTTGCCGAAACTATTGTTTGTTAACAAGACATTTTTGGAGTGGTTGAAAAACAAGTTTTAATGACTCCAACCTAGGTGTATGTAAACTTCCGACATCAACTGTATATGGGAGAAACCTGGAGAGGGTGGGGGCCTTCAGGTTCCTTGGGGTGTACTTTAACACTAGACTGACACCTGAAAAGTGTAAGAAGGTGATAAATGTGATGTGCTGTCTGATGGGGAAGGAGTGGGGGGGCTGTTCGTTCCTCATTGAGGACCATGTATGTTGTATTGATCCGATCTGTAATAGACTATGGCAGTATAGGTTATGGTTCGGCAGCCCAGACCTCATTAGAAAGGCTAGATGTCAATCAGGGGCAAGGAGTCAGAATATGTAGTGGGGTGTTTCGGACATCCCTAGTGTCTGCACTACAGGTGGAGATGGGAGATATGCCATTGCAGATTATGAGACAGCAGCTGGCAATGAATTATTGGGTCAACCTACAGGGACATGGGGTGTCTCATCCTGTGAAAGGCATTTTACAGGCATAGTGGGATCATGAGCGAGGACAGAACACAAGTTTTGGGTAGTTGGGTAATACCCAGGCGAAGGAAATGGGGCTGTATGGAAGGGAGTTTAGTCTAATGGTAGCTATACCTGTACATCCTCCATGGCTCCTCCCATCTCCAGTAGTTGATCTAGAAGAGTTGGAGAGACTACAGAAAGATAGGGAGGGTGTTGATCCATCTGGAGAGACTACAGAAAGATAGGGAGGGTGTTGATCCATCTGATTTGTTTAAGAGATGTCTGCCTACTGTGTATCTGGATTTTATGGCCATTTACACAGATTCAAGAGATCCAAGGACAGGACGTACTGGGTTAGCATTTGTGGTGCAGGAATGTGGGGTGGAAATCAAGAAATGTATTACAGATCGTCTGGCTGTATACATGACAGAGGTGGTGGCCATACTGTTGGCCTTGCAGTGGGTGGATGAAGTCAATCCAGACAGAATAGTTATTTGCTCTGATTCATGTGCAGTGTTGATGAGTCTGCAGTCATTTAGTTCACATAGCAGACAAGACCTGCTTTATGACGCGCTACAAACCCATGGCAGGATTACATAGATGGGTATACAGATCAGATTTACATGGGTCCCAGCCCATGTGGGACTGGAGGGGAATGAGTCAGTTGAAGTACTGGCTAAACAACCACTTAGTAGTGGGGATGTTAAGGCTGTAGTTTCAATGAGCAAGGAAGAGGCAAAAAAGCCTGATATGGACAGTGATGGTGTAGAGATGGCAGGAGCAGTGGAATAGAGATACTAAGGGACGGCATTTAGTTCAAGTACAGAGGAAAGTCGGGGAGGGGAAGACGGAAGAAAGGGACAGAACAGAGGAGGCTATTTTTTACAAGATTAAGGGTGGGACACAGCCAGTAGATTAAGGGTGGGACACAGCCAGTAGATTAAGGGTGGGACACAGCCAGTAGATTAAGGGTGGGACACAGACAGTAGATTAAGGGTGGGACACAGCCAGTAGATTAAGGGTGGGACACAGCCAGTAGATTAAGGGTGGGACACAGCCGGTTGAATAAGACTTTAAATGCGATAGGAAAGCATCCAACAGGAAAGTGTGATTATTGCCAGGAAACAGAGACAGTGGAGCATGTATTGCCACAGTGTGGGCATTATCAGAGGGAAAGAGAGAGGCTGAGATCTAGTATGAGGGAGAAGGGGATACAGGAAATTAGTTTAAAGAGTGTATTGAGTAGAACGTCAATACATAGTCTCTAAAAAATGGTGTTATCAATTTTAAGAGAAACAGGGCTGGCAGGTAGGATTTAGTTTATCTGTCTCTGTCCCAAACTCCAGTACAATAGTTGGCAGTAATGCACCATAACATTGGAAGGAAATCTGCCTCTAAACCCCACCGAAGAGTCAGAAAGTAGAGTCAGAAATAATGGCAGTGAATTCACATCAATTATTAATTATAGACCCATGATGTCACGTTCTGACCTTTATTTCCTTTGTTTTGTATTTATTTAGTATGGTCAGGGCGTGAGTTGGGTGGGCAGTCTATGTTTGTTTTTCTATGTTTTGGGGCATTTCTATGTTTCGGCCTAGTATGGTTCTCAATCAGAGGCAGGTGTCATTAGTTGTCTCTGATTGAGAATCATACTTAGGTAGCCTGGGTTGCACTGTTTGTTTGTGGGTGATTGTCTATGTCAGTGGCTTGTGTCAGCACAGGTCTATTTTGTAGCTTCACGGTCGTTTATTGTTTTGTATAGTTTTCAGTGTTCAGTACTTTCTTGATTAAAGATTTACCATGGACACTTACCACGCCGCATTTTGGTCTTCCGATCCATCTCGCCTCTCCTCTTCAGATGAAGAGGAGGACGACCGTGACACATGAGTAATTACAGGGTACACATGTAGCAGTTAGACATGAGAATGAAAATGTGGAGGATGTGGTAAGAAATATGAGATAAGAGCACCGCTCACAAGTGATTCCATTGTATTGAGTAAAGGTGTCCACATACATAGGTTCAGTTCGCTCCTTTGCGACTCGAATGTCTGTGCTCGCATACTCCTTAATGACATTAGCTTGAAGAACGAGGGAAAAAATCTGCAATATTACTGTTGTTTGTCCCTTTTGACCCACCACAGCAACAACATAGCCAGTAACACTTCCTCAAAATAGTCTAAATTAATCTAAAACAGAGGAAGAAATATGGGAGGGCACACCTCGTCTGTGTATGATTGTCAATAATAATGCAACGTATTCCTATGTCAGTCTTTTTATTTGGTGTTTGTTATTAGATATGAGGAGTAATGGGTTGAAGAGCCAACATTAAGTGAACTGCTGGGGAAATCTTCAGGGGATGTAGTATTTAATTATGTATTTAGTTTCCTTAGAGAGAGAGAGAGAGACAAGAATATTGGGTAGGATTTAGACCTTCTCTGTCTTTGATCCACACTCCAGTCCAGTTCATGGCAACAATGCAGCTTAAAGTTGGTTGCCAATCGTCATAAAAAAATCCACTGAAGAAGAAACAATAAAACAGAGGAAGAGGAAGCGAAAGGCCCAACTCGGCAGAAAATCTGTATCCCTCCAGCAGGTGGTGTGTTTTTGTTGTTTCGCCCACCAAGCGAGGAGTTTTTGAATGTAGGTCAAAGAGAGTGTCGAATTTGATCAACAACAAAAATGAATGGCTTACACGCTGACCACACCGCTCCCGTCACGTGGGCGAGGGTTGCAAAATAAATGTACGTACACATACATGTTATTCAATCATTGCACCCACACTGCTCGCACTTGTAAAAATCTATTTCCGCATGACATCCATACTGGACACACACGTGCATCCGCGTGCGCCATCTTGCGCACATTTATTTTGTCCCCCAACACCAAACGCGATCACGACACGCAGGTTGAAATATCAAAACAAACTCTGAACCAATTATATTAATTTGGGGACAGGTCAAAAGGCATTAAACATTTATGACAATTTAGCTAGCTAGCTTGCAGTTGCTAGCTAATTTGTCATATTTAGTTAGCTAGCTTGCTGTTGCTAGCTAATTTGTCCTGGGATAAAAACATTAAGTGGTTATTTTACCTGAAATGCACAAGGTCCTCTACTCCGACAATTAATCCACACATAAAATGGTCAACCAAATCCTTTCTAGTCATCTCTCCTCCTTCCAGGCTTTTCTTCTTGCGACTTCATATGGCGACTGGCATCTAAGGTTTATTAACACAACGGCCAACCAACCTCAGTTCATCTTTCAATCACCCACGTGGGTATAACCAATGAGAAGATGGCACGTGGGCTTATGCTTCTAAAAGCCAATGAGGAGATGGGAGAGGCAGGACTTGCATCGCGTTCTGCATCACAAATAGAAGCAACTTCTATTTTAGCGCCTGGCAACGCGGACGCTCGTTGGCGCGCGCGAGCAGTGTGGGTGCCATGATTGAATAACATGTATGTGCAAATTTATTTTGCAACGCTCACACACGCGACACGAGCGGTGTGGTCAGCATGTTATTTGCTACGTGAGGTTAATTTGATCGAATAGAAGTTTCACAATGATAAAGTTGTTACTAGTGTATTGATATAAGTAGGGAACGTTACATCCTGGCAACTTTGAGAAAAATCACTTTATATCGGCGTTGTCTTAAGTTGGCTATGCATAATCATGGTATGAAGTTAGCAGCATAGCATCTCTCTCCATTGAAACCAGGCAGTTGACGTCAACATCTATAATCGAATATTCAAAAAAGAATTACAATACTGACATGTATCCACCAATCCAAAGAAAGGATAGGCAAGAGCTAGACAGCCCTCTGTTCCCTCTTTCGAGGACAATGACTCCCATTGTTAGGGCAGAGAGAAATGTATCTTGTCAGTATATCCATAATCTTTGTCTAATATAATCAAGATATCTGTAATTATTTTTTGACGTTATTGCCAAGGAGTTCTTAGTCGCACAATTTTACATATAGCTAAGATGTTTGGTGCAATTTTTTTTGCATGAAACTAGAAGTAGACTGCAGACAGCCGGTGCTTTCCTCGGCCAAGGCGGTGGGACGCATGCCAGTTCTTACAATGCCTGGATAGGTATTTAAAGTATCAGCTAACCGTATAAAGTCTAGGTCAAAAAGGCTCCTGAACAGCTTCTACTGCCAAGCTGTAAGACTGCTTAACCCTCTTAGGCCTCACTCCCCCCTATCTGAGATATCTACTGCAGCCCTCATCCTCCACATACAACACCAGTCACATTCTGTTAAAGGTCCCCAAAGCACACACATCTCTGGGTCGCTCATCTTTTCAGTTCGCTGCAGCTAGCGGCTGGAACGATCGGCAAGAAACACTCAAACTGGACCGTTTTATCTCTTCATTCAAAGACTCAATAATGGACACTCTTACTGACAGTTGTGGATGCTTTGTGTGATGTATTGTTGTCTCTACCTTCTTGCCCTTTGTACTGTTGTCTGTGCCCAATAATGTCTGTACCATGTTTTGTGGTACTACCATGTTGTGTTGCTACCATGTTGTTGTCATGTTGTGATGCTACCATGCTGTGTTTTCATGTGTTGCGGCCATGCTGTGTTGCCATGCTATGTTGTAGGTCTCTCTTTATGTAGTGTTGTGGTGTCTCTCTTGTCGTGATGTGTCATTTGTCCTATATATTTTTTTATTTTATTAATTTAATTCCAGCCCCGTCCCCGCAGGAGGCCTTTTGCCTTTTGGTAGGCCGTCATTGTAAATAAGAATGTATTCTTAACTGACTTGCCAAGTTAAATAAAGGTTAAATATAATAAACAGTTAATCAAATGGCTTCCCGGACTATTTGCCCCGACCCCTTTTTTATGCTGCTGCTGCTCTCTGGTTATTATCTATGCATAGTCACTTTACCTCTACCTACATGTACATATTACCCTAATTACCGTGACACGACTGTACCCCGCATATTGACTCAATACTGGTACACATGTATATAGCCTCGTTATTGTTATGTTACATAATTCTTTTTTTTACTTTATTTTGTATTTATTTTTTCTTGCTTAAGGGCTTGTAAGTAAGCATTTTGCGGTAAGGTAACCTGTTGTATTCGGCGCATGTGACAAATATAATTAGATTTGTTTCTCCCCAAATGAATATACAGTAGTTGTTTCACAGCTGTTTTGGTATTTTAACCTGCATGTCTTGAACGTGTCTGGTGGGATAGACAAAGCAACATGCGCAAGATGGCCCACACGGATGCACGCTCGGAGCCGGTTTTGTCATCATGTTAGGCAGGTTTCGATAAAAAGCAATGTCGCAAAAATAATTATTTGCGACATGGGCAACGGAAATGGCAGTTATAGGAGACAACATTTTTATCCGTTCGAGAGGGGTGGATTTTTCTTTAGAAAAAATGATGATGGGAACATTGCATTATCGGTGGTTCCAAACTTCTTCCATTTAAGAATGAGTTCTTGGGGACCTTCAGTGCTGCAGACATGTTTTGGTACCTTTCCCTAGATCTGTGTGTAAGGGATCTCATCCTCCTCTTCTGAGGACCAAAACGCAGCGTGGTAAGTGTCCATAATTGAATGAAGCAAAAAATGAACACTGAACAAAAACAACAAACGAACAGTCCCGTAAGGTGAATTACAAAACACTAAACAGGAAATAAACACCCACAAAACCCAGGTGGAAAAAGGCTACCTAAGTATGATTCTCAATCAGAGACAACTAACGACACCTGCCTCTGATTGAGAACCATACTAGGCCGAACACAAAAACCAACATAGAAAAACCAACATAGACTGCCCACCCCAACTCACACCTTGACCATACAAAAACAAAGACAAAACAAAGGAACTAAGGTCAGAACGTGACACTGTGCCTCCACACAATCTCGTCTCTGAGTTCTACGGACAATTCCTTCAACCTCATGGCTTGGTTTTAGCTCTGACATTCACTGTCAACTGTGGGACCTTATATAGACAGGTGTGTGCCATTCCAAATCATGTCCAATCAATTGAATTTACCTCCAATCATGTTGTAGAAACATCCCAATGTTTATGATCAATGTAAACACAATTTATCTGAGCTCAATTTCGAGTCTCATAGCAAAGGGTCTGAATACTTATGTAATTAAGGTATTCATGTTTTTTATTGTTAATACATTTGCAAAACTGTCTAAAAAACATTTTTCGCTTTGTCATTATAGGGTATTGTGTGTAGATTGATGAGGAATTTTTAGAATAAGAATAAGGCTGCAAACGAAACAAACCTGGGCAGAGGAACATCCCGGGAGTCAACTACTATAGTGGATGACCCTAGTGAACCTGCAATAAAAGGCCCCTGAAGCAATAATGTCGTTTTACTCCATTGGTTCAATAACAAGCAGCGGCTTCAAAACTATAAATTAATTGTATTAAAACAGTGAATGAGGCGTACAAGAAATATAATGTAGCAATACATATACAAACTATATACAGTGCAATTATACAATCCTTTAGTTTCAAATCTAAATACAAGTTAAAGTAAACCCATAACCCATTGGATTATGGTTGGATTAGTGCAACTGCTATTGTCATTACAAAAAAACAAATGCTGGGTTAAAAAAATTGGGTTGTTGATTTTGAGTCATTGAGCTTTGATCCACTGGGTCAGATCAGAAGACTGGAGATGTGGCTTAGTAGGGAAGTGGCTTTCAGATAGTTATTTTTGGCCACCTGTGAGAGTAAATGTCATTCTTATTATTCTGTTCTGTTGTATTGTCAACACATGTTAAGGTTGGGCACTGACACTTTTGTAGCTTTAATAAGGCTTACACAAGAGTATGAGTTCCTTAAGTGCCTATGCGTATCGCAATGTTGGGATATTTACCACTTTGTTATATTTAAATAATGTTATACATTTTATATAAAAACATGTCATGTGCAAAAATATTAAGGAAAATTGAAATTTGCAGTGTACAAACTTAACAATGGGGCGGCAGGTAGCCTAATGGTTAGAGCGTTGGGCCAGTAACCGAAAGGTTGCTGGATCGAATCCCTGAGCTGACAAGGTAAAAAATATGTTGTTCTGCCCCTGAACAAGGCAGTTTACCCACTGTTCCCCGGTTGTACACCAGTATTTCTACTTGCACATCCTCATCTGAACATCAATCACTCCAGTGTTAATTGCTAAATTGTAATTACTTCGCCACTATGGCCTATTTAGTGCCTTACTTCATTTGCACACACTGTATACATATTTTCCATTGTGTTATTGACTGTACGTTTGTTTATCCCATGTGTAACTCTGTGTTGTTGTTTTTGTCATACTGCTTTGCTTTAACTTGGCCAGGACGCATTTGTAAAAGAGAACTTGTTCTCGACTGGCCTAACTGGTTAAATAAAGGTTAAATTAAAAATGTAAAAGGCTGTCATTGTAAATAAGAATGTGTTCTTAACCGACTTGCCTAGTTAAATAAAGGTTAAAAAAAAAATGATGAACATGAATGACATTTACTCTCACAAAAGGCCCAAAATAATTCCCCCAATAGGCCACACTTTTCGATTAATTTAACCATCTATTGGGTTTTTATTCACTTTTATGCTTGGTTTACCCATCAGATGGGTGTTATTGGGGGCGTGGCTTTCAGATAAGTATTTTTGGACAGCCATGAAAGTAAACTTTATTCCTGTTCATCGTGATGTTTGTACACTGCAAATATAAATTTGCCTTAAATATTTTTGCACATTACATATTTTTATATACAATTAATAACATTATTATTTAAATATCATAACAAAGTGGTAACTATCCCAACATTGGGATACACATAGGCACTTGAGGAACTCAACTTGGGTAAACATCATTAAGCTACCGAAGTGTCAGTACTCAACCTTATCATGCGTTGACAATACAACAAAACAGATTAACCAGAATTACATTTACTCTCACAGCTGGCCAAAAATAACTATCTGAAAGCCACTTCCCTACTAATCCACATCTCCAGTCTTCTGATCTGACCCGGTGGATCAAAGCTCAATAACCCAACTAAGTGTCCCAACTGGCTGGGTCAAATATAACTCAACGTTTGTTCTGTCCATTATTTACCCAGGGCTGGGTTGTTGTTTTTTATACCCATGGCTGGGTTGTTGTTTTTTATATCCATGGCTGGGTTGTTGTTTTTTATACCCAGGGCTGGGTTGTTTTGTTTTTTTACCCAGGGCTGGGTTGTTGTTTTTTATACCCAGGGCTGGGTTGTTGTTTTGTTTTTTTACCCAGGGCTGGGTTGTTGTTGTTTTTTTTACCCAGGGCTGGGTTGTTGTTTTTTATATCCAGGGCTGGGTTGTTGTTTTTTATATCCAGGGCTGGGTTGTTGTTTTTTATATCCAGGGCTGGGTTGTTGTTTTTTATATCCAGGGCTGGGTTGTTGTTGTTTTTACCCAGGGCTGGGTTGTTGTTGTTTTTTACCCAGGGCTAGGTTGTTGTTTTTTTTACCCAGGGCTGGGTTGTTGTTGTTGTTTTTTTACACAGGGCTGGGCTGGGTTTTTGTTTTTTTACACAGGGCTGGGTTGGTTTTGTTTTTATATCCAGGGCTGGGTTGTTGTTTTATACCCAGGGCTGGGTTGTTGTTTTTTATATCCAGGGCTGGGTTGTTGTTTTTTATATCCAGGGCTGGGTTGTTGTTTTCTATCCATGGCTGGGTTGTTGTTTTTTATACACAGGGCTGTTTTAAAAAAAAAAATTACACAGGGCTGGGTTGTTTTTTATTTTTTACACAGGGCTGGGTTGTTGTTGTTTTTTTACACAGGGCTGGGTTGTTTTTTATTTTTTACACAGGGCTGGGTTGCTTTTGTTTTTTACACAGGGCTGGGTTGTTTTTTATTTTTTACACAGGGCTGGGTTGTTGTTGTTTTTTTACACAGGGCTGGGTTGTTTTTTATTTTTTACACAGGGCTGGGTTGCTTTTGTTTTTTTACACAGGGCTGGGTTGTTGTTTTTTTATCCAGGGCTGGGTTGTTTTTTATATCCAGGACTGGGTTGTTTTTTATATCCAGGACTGGGTTGTTTTTTTACCCAACATTTTTTTTGTGCCGACTGAATTTCTAAGGCACACATTTTGGACTTTCTAATTGTTTCTAACTCTTTCTCATTGCGCCTATTAAATCTATATTGTTTTAAAAAACATTCAAACTCACTAGTTGCTGAATGTTAATTGAAGTCAAGCAAAAGAAAATAACAAATAAACAAATCAATTCTAAAAGCTTTAACAAGAGCAAGGTATTGTGTTTCGTTTGAAAACAGCATCACATCACACTTACCGAGTAAATGGTAAATGGTCATAGTGTGTTTGTTGGTCACACATTTTTTCATTGTTGTTTTACAATTCAAGATGAGCTCTTTGTAACAACAAAAGCAGATATTACATGACAATTATTTAAAGTGACATCATACATGGATGGTTATGTAACAGAGTAACCTCACAAGATACGCATGTACACTAAATGTATTAAGTTGCGTAACTTGAGTTATCGCTAAATTCAAATTGTTCATAATCACAGGCTAATGTATCAACTCTTCTCTGACCGATTGTAAGGCCAATGTGCCAGACATGTGACATGTACAGACACCAATGTTCCTTGAGACCAACGTTTGAGTATTGTCCACAGTTGGACATGGGAAATCATGACCCACGAGTGTCATCATGACTGTCCTTTTTGGTTACACCACAGTCGGACTCTGCCTGGGGTCCAGCGGACAAAACACCCGTCTTCAGAGGGATCCCTTCCTCTGCACTAGCAGCGTCACCTGAAAAACAACAACATTGAACTGTTATCTACCCTATTTACCACCAAGGACGTACATGGAAAGTGGAATGGGAAGAGAGACAACGTCTGTTATACCTCTTTGCCTGTTTGCTGAAGTGTTGTTGGCCTGGCTGTTGTGTCTTCTAGGCCAAGGCAAACATTGGAATGGCCTTAAAAACATGTTCCCTCTTTCCTCAGAATTATCTGCAAAGGCAATAATGAGCATGAACATTTGGCAGCAAATCTATGGGGCAGATTGCTTAATGAATGTTTATTTTGTTCTGAAGTCAGCTAGCCTGTGAGAATATCGAATGCATGAAAAATGTCCCCAGTCTTATGTGTGTCATGAACTGAACTAAATAGGCTATATGCCTACTGCCAAACATTTGTTAAGATTATAAAAATGATAAAAGTACAAACAATTCATTAGGCCTATGAAACGGTGCATAAAATAACTGACCATGGTTTACAAACCACAAACATCTGAAAATGTGTATTTCACCTGAGGATTGGGCCGAATAGATGGCTTTGCAGGCGTATTTCTTGATGGCCAGCATCCTATCCTCTGTCTTGGGAATGAAATGCCCTGCCCAGATGGCTTCTGGTGGATGTTTCCGAAACACCGAACGAAGCAGGCCCTCCAGAAATCCCACTGATTCACGAGTCTCGTTGCTCACACCTGTTGAGCGTATTAACCCGACTAGTGCTGGGCGGACACCGCCACGTTTCGCACGTGACCTAACATCCTTCAGAATTTCTTTCAGGCAAATTGCGTTTGCACTGCCACTGAAAAACTCCTGTCTAAATATGAATATTATAATAGGATAGTCTATTATTCGCTTTCCTCTACAACTGTTCATGCTTGAGGTTTTGGTCTTTTGGACGTTCCCATTGAGCCTCGGTGGTCCTTTATCCTCTCCCATAGACTTGGCACTCAATACTAAATCCTTTGGCCTCGTTGACAGAGGTATTTCGTTCCCCTGGGCTTGAGGCAAAGTCTTGCAGTTGTTTACTGTTTCGCATGTCCCAATATTTTCGCTTGTAGTATCCCCTTGACTATTTGGAGAGGAATAAATCTGACCGTTAGTGTTGTTGTTGGTATGGCTCGTGCCAAGGTTTTCAGTGCGCCCGCTATGAAACATGTCCTGAATGAACTCCTTTAATATCCCACTGGCTTCGTCCTCCTCATCCGATTTGACAGTATCACTTACTAAGTATATATTCTCTTTACCTCCAATTTGACGCAGTACTTGCTGAAATTCGATGTCCTCTGTGGGCTGCGGTGTGTCCTTTGGATAGATCGGACAAGCCATAATAAATCGCCCTCTTTGCTCTTTAGTATTTAGCTACAAGACAACGCACACCGCTCAGACCACGCTCCAAAGAGTTTAAAAAACGTCAAAAGATACGTTTTATTTACACGGACTATTGTACTTGGGAGCTCCATGCACAAACATAAAATGTGTACATAAGAAACTTCCAAAGCGCTTAAGGAAAGAGGCACCGGAAGAAAGGGTGGGATTAAAGACTCTATGCCTATTGCTATTGGTTAGCCAGTCTTATGGGCGGTGTTGTCTTGTTTTTTGAGCCAACAAATATACCGTAAAATGTTTCATCATAATGAAGTTCATTTTTAATACATCTGATATAACAGGCAAATAAACCAATTTGAGAGTAATATTGACAGCACTACAGAGATAGACTATAAATAAACAAGAAGACACCAGAGTATAAAGAATTGAAGGGGGTCTGCATCTTCAGGTGGAGAGGTTCAGAAGAATCCATGATGTGATGCAATCACAGTGGTCAGAGGTCACTCTTTCTTATTCCCAGTATTCGCAGGGAAAGCACCCCTCTGTTCTCTCCAAGACTGTAGAGAACTGGCTTCTCAAAAAGAACAGAGAGATCATGAAGTTACTTATGAACACAACTTGAGTATACAAACACAGTTGACTATGCCTATGTTATTACAGTATCATTAATCCCCAGTTAATCCATAGTGTGTCCTGCTGTTACTTTGTTGTTAATGCACTCTGAGTATTAGTGTTTTTTTGCTTGCTTGCTACATTGTGTTTCTTAATCTATTGTGTGCCTTTTCAGTGTGAATAACCCTAACTGAATCCTAAACCTTGTAACTAGCCACAATCTCTGATAACATTATTAATGTATTGATTATGGCTTTCTTTACAAGAGCTTATATGGCTCTTTTAAGTGTCAAGCCATAAAATATACAAGCGCCACAATAGTTGACTCTTTTACAATAAATGAATGATAAACCTGAGTGACTGCCCAAAGCTAACATAAACTGCTCAGTCATTGAACTTTAGACTTGCTGATTAATGGTTGACAGGAGGCCGTTTCACTTTGTTTGAGATTTATACTGTTGACATTCAGATTATCATCATTGGGATGTTTTGGGGTATTTTACATTTACCATTATTGTTATTAACAATTTTTTGTTTTACAGTATCAGTATCAGTATGATCGCATAAAGTTTGGTCATTTGTGTAAACAGAACTAACCTCTTTGTATAGGGCAAGAAGTAACTCAGGGACAATGAATTCTCTTGGACCAAAGAGTGCCACATGCACACCTAAACGGACTGAAAGATGTTTTTATTTCTAAAGTGTATTAGAAAATGGACACAGTATGAATTCAGCTATTTTGGCCATAGTGTGGAGACGGTCTGGTCAAGGTCAATCGCCTTACAACCTATTTCCACAGAATAACACAAACTCTGTCACAAACTCGTTCATTATTAAAAAGTAAACAGCAGATATGAAAAGTTAGCACTACCTGTGATGTTTCTCTTTGACCCTGGATCCTTTTGACTGGCAAAGTTAGTTGGTGGACCAGAGTCTAGGTTTGGGAGGACAGAAACTTCAGAAGACCTAGACACAGAGTTGTTTCCCTCACGTGCGACATATCTCTCTTCAGTTGTCCATTCTGCAGACAAGCCTGTTGGATATCAGGGTAATATGTACATGTAGCTCGAGGTAAAGTGACTATGCATAGATAATAAACAGAGACTAGCAGCTGCAGCATACAAAAGGTGGTCAATGCAAATAGTCCGGGAAGCCATTTGATTAACTGTTTATTTTATTTAACCTTTATTTAACTTGGCAAGTCAGTTAAGAATACATTCTTATTTACAATGACATCCTACACCGGCCAAACTCAGACTACGCTGGGCCAATAAATGGTGTATTTCAGTTTCAGATTTCCAGTCAAAATAGCTTTATATGGTTTCAATGTTGCCAGAAACTATACTAATTACCAGGGAGTTTGCAAAAAGAATAAAACACACAAAAAAAATCATGAACCGATCCGTTATATTGTACCTCTTCATTTCAACTTTTGTTTTACATTTCATGATTCACTTCCTCTGACAAATAACAAGTGTACTTAGTATTTATACTATGTAAATCTGTCCCAGTGAGCAGGTGGCATGGTAACCTGTTGACATTGATGGTTCCAATGTGAGTTTTTGCCCCTCAGTTGACCCTCTGCGTGTGCTCCACCCAGGACAGTCCTGTGAGCTAGCAGGGTCCATCAGCAGTATCAGGCTAGTCCTGTGAGCTAGCAGGGTCTATCAGTAGTATCAGGCTAGTCCTGTGAGCTAGCAGAGTGTATCAGTAGTATCAGGCTAGTCCTGTTAGCTAGCAGGGTCCATCAGCAGTATCAGGCTAGTCCTGTGAGCTAGCAGGGTCTATCAGCAGTATCAGGCCAGTCCTGTGAGCTAGCAGGATCTATCAGTAGTATCTGGCTAGTCCTGTGAGCTAGCAGGATCTATCAGTAGTATCAGGCTAGTCCTGTGAGCTAGCAGGGTCTATCAGTAGTATCAAGCTAGTCCTATGAGCTAGCAGGATCTATCAGTAGTATCAGGCTAGTCCTATGAGCTAGCAGGGTCTATCAGTAGTATCAGACTAGCTCTGTGAGCTAGCAGGATCTATCAGTAGTATCAGGCTAGTCCTATGAGCTAGCAGGGTCTATCAGTAGTATCAGGCTAGCCCTGTGAGCTAGCAGGATCTATCAGTAGTATCAGGCTAGCCCTGTGAGCTAGCAGGATCTATCAGTAGTATCAGGCTAGTCCTATGAGCTAGCAGGATCTATCAGTAGTATCAGGCTAGTCCTGTGACCTAGCAGGATCTATCAGTAGTATCGGGCTAGTCCTATGAGCTAGCAGGGTCTATCAGTAGTATCAGACTAGCTCTGTGAGCTAGCAGGATCTATCAGTAGTATCAGGCTAGTCCTATGAGCTAGCAGGGTCTATCAGTAGTATCAGACTAGCCCTGTGAGCTAGCAGGATCTATCAGTAGTATCAGGCTAGTCCTATGAGCTAGCAGGATCTATCAGTAGTATCAGGCTAGTCCTGTGAGCTAGCAGGATCTATCAGTAGTATCGGGCTAGTCCTATGAGCTAGCAGGGTCTATCAGTAGTATCAGACTAGCTCTGTGAGCTAGCAGGATCTATCAGTAGTATCAGGCTAGTCCTATGAGCTAGCAGGGTCTATCAGTAGTATCAGACTAGCCCTGTGAGCTAGCAGGATCTATCAGTAGTATCAGGCTAGTCCTATGAGCTAGCAGGGTCTATCAGTAGTATCAGACTAGCCCTGTGAGCTAGCAGGATCTATCAGTAGTATCAGGCTAGTCCTATGAGCTAGCAGGATCTATCAGTAGTATCAGGCTAGTCCTGTGAGCTAGCAGGATCTATCAGTAGTATCGGGCTAGTCCTATGAGCTAGCAGGGTCTATCAGTAGTATCAGGCTAGTCCTGTTAGCTAGCAGGGTCCATCAGCAGTATCAGGCTAGTCCTGTGAGCTAGCAGGGTCTATCAGCAGTATCAGGCCAGTCCTGTGAGCTAGCAGGATCTATCAGTAGTATCTGGCTAGTCCTGTGAGCTAGCAGGATCTATCAGTAGTATCAGGCTAGTCCTGTGAGCTAGCAGGGTCTATCAGTAGTATCAAGCTAGTCCTATGAGCTAGCAGGATCTATCAGTAGTACCAGGCTAGTCCTATGAGCTAGCAGGATCTATCAGTAGTATCAGGCTAGTCCTGTGAGCTAGCAGGATCTATCAGTAGTATCGGGCTAGTCCTATGAGCTAGCAGGGTCTATCAGTAGTATCAGACTAGCTCTGTGAGCTAGCAGGATCTATCAGTAGTATCAGGCTAGTCCTATGAGCTAGCAGGGTCTATCAGTAGTATCAGGCTAGCCCTGTGAGCTAGCAGGATCTATCAGTAGTATCAGGCTAGTCCTATGAGCTAGCAGGATCTATCAGTAGTATCAGGCTAGTCCTGTGAGCTAGCAGGATCTATCAGTAGTATCGGGCTAGTCCTATGAGCTAGCAGGGTCTATCAGTAGTATCAGACTAGCTCTGTGAGCTAGCAGGATCTATCAGTAGTATCAGGCTAGTCCTATGAGCTAGCAGGGTCTATCAGTAGTATCAGACTAGCCCTGTGAGCTAGCAGGATCTATCAGTAGTATCAGGCTAGTCCTATGAGCTAGCAGGATCTATCAGTAGTATCAGGCTAGTCCTGTGAGCTAGCAGGATCTATCAGTAGTATTGGGCTAGTCCTATGAGCTAGCAGGGTCTATCAGTAGTATCAGACTAGCTCTGTGAGCTAGCAGGATCTATCAGTAGTATCAGGCTAGTCCTATGAGCTAGCAGGGTCTATCAGTAGTATCAGACTAGCCCTGTGAGCTAGCAGGATCTATCAGTAGTATCAGGCTAGTCCTATGAGCTAGCAGGGTCTATCAGTAGTATCAGACTAGCCCTGTGAGCTAGCAGGATCTATCAGTAGTATCAGGCTAGTCCTGTGAGCTAGCAGGATCTATCAGTAGTATCGGGCTAGTCCTATGAGCTAGCAGGGTCTATCAGTAGTATCAGGCTAGTCCTGTTAGCTAGCAGGGTCCATCAGCAGTATCAGGCTAGTCCTGTGAGCTAGCAGGGTCTATCAGCAGTATCAGGCCAGTCCTGTGAGCTAGCAGGATCTATCAGTAGTATCTGGCTAGTCCTGTGAGCTAGCAGGATCTATCAGTAGTATCAGGCTAGTCCTGTGAGCTAGCAGGGTCTATCAGTAGTATCAAGCTAGTCCTATGAGCTAGCAGGATCTATCAGTAGTATCAGGCTAGTCCTATGAGCTAGCAGGATCTATCAGTAGTATCAGACTAGCCCTGTGAGCTAGCAGGATCTATCAGTAGTATCGGGCTAGTCCTATGAGCTAGCAGGGTCTATCAGTAGTATCAGACTAGCTCTGTGAGCTAGCAGGATCTATCAGTAGTATCAGGCTAGTCCTATGAGCTAGCAGGGTCTATCAGTAGTATCAGGCTAGCCCTGTGAGCTAGCAGGATCTATCAGTAGTATCAGGCTAGTCCTATGAGCTAGCAGGATCTATCAGTAGTATCAGGCTAGTCCTGTGAGCTAGCAGGATCTATCAGTAGTATCGGGCTAGTCCTATGAGCTAGCAGGGTCTATCAGTAGTATCAGACTAGCTCTGTGAGCTAGCAGGATCTATCAGTAGTATCAGGCTAGTCCTATGAGCTAGCAGGGTCTATCAGTAGTATCAGACTAGCCCTGTGAGCTAGCAGGATCTATCAGTAGTATCAGGCTAGTCCTATGAGCTAGCAGGATCTATCAGTAGTATCAGGCTAGTCCTGTGAGCTAGCAGGATCTATCAGTAGTATCGGGCTAGTCCTATGAGCTAGCAGGGTCTATCAGTAGTATCAGACTAGCTCTGTGAGCTAGCAGGATCTATCAGTAGTATCAGGCTAGTCCTATGAGCTAGCAGGGTCTATCAGTAGTATCAGACTAGCCCTGTGAGCTAGCAGGATCTATCAGTAGTATCAGGAACATTTGTTTGGAGTAGTTTGACCGGATATAATTTCTAAAGCAGGTCTTGTTGTCATTGTTCAATGTAACATTGAGATGGTGGCTATTCATGTTCTTTTCTTTTATGAATATAGGCTGAAAAGAAACTATTATGACCGGTAATGTTGATCCTTTGTTCAGAAATTGGTGAACTGGAGTGGTTTCTGAGATGGAGAAGTGAATTTGTTCTATACCAAATCTGATCAAATCATCATTATACTGATTAAGTTATATGTCCAGTACAACATACTCTCTTTAAAAAACATTTTTTTAAACGATTTGCTCTTATGAAAGGACTGATAGGACGGCATTATGCACAGCTCAATGACATTAGACCAGTATGAATCCAATTTCAAAATACTTAACAGTGGTCTGTCATGCATAGTTAGGTAATTTGTATCATAAATGTATTAATGGCAACCAATGGCAGTTTGTCTGTTTACAACTGTTATTAATCACAATATTAGTCTCAATTGTAGCTTGAATACAAATCAACATAATTCTCTGAATTCCTTACCTACTGCTGCCACAGAATAGGTCCTGAAGAGTAGAAGGGAAAGTAGTTGACCAACAACAAAAATGGCCTGGAGTCTATTGTTAAAGGCCCAATTGGCCTGCTCTCTGCTCATGTTGGTGAGCAGAATTGTAAATGTAGCAATTGAGAGACTACAGTCACAACAACAGTCACAATGTGATGTGGCATTGTGAGTATAGAGTTAAAATACCTGAAGGGCCAGAGCTTTTTTTGCAAAGGGTGTAATTTCAGCTACCTTTTGTCTGCAACTCAAAAGAGGAGCAAGTCCTTAAAGGGCTGGATTCCTTTTTGAAATAGTGGTGGGACTAATACGAAGATGACTAGTTTGACAAAATAGTTTTTTTAGACCAAACAAACAAATAAACAAACTAAGCCATATCAATGCAGTTAAACAGGTTATTGTATTATTTGCATTGACCCCCTTTTGTATGCTGCTGCTGCTAGTCTCTGTTTATTATCTATGCATAGTCACTTTACCTCGACCTACATGTACATATTACCCTGATATCCAACAGGCTTGTCTGCAGAATGGACAACTGAAGAGAGATATGTCGCACGTGAGGGAAACAACTCCGTGTCTAGGCCTTCTGAAGTTTCTGTCCTCCCAAACCTAGACTCTGGTCCACCAACTAACTTTGCCAGTCAAAAGGATCCAGGGTCAAAGAGAAACATCACAGGTAGTGCTAACTTTTCATATCTGCTGTTTACTTTTTAATAATGAATGAGTTTGTGACAGAGTTTGTGTTATTCTGTGGAAATAGGTTGTAAGGCGATTGACCTTGACCAGACCATCTCCACACTATGGCCAAAATAGCTGAATTCATACTGTGTCCATTTTCTAATACACTTTTGAAATAAAACATCTTTCAGTCCGTTTAGGTGTGCATGTGGCACTCTTTGGTCCAAGATAATTTATTGTCCCTGAGTTACTTCTTGCCCTATAAAAAGAGGTTAGTTCTGTTTACACAAATTATCAAACTTATTGCGATCCCACTGATAAATTAAAATAATGTTAATAACAATAATGGTAAATGTAAAATATATCCCAAAACTTCCCAATGATGATAATCTGAATGTCAATGGTATAAATCTCAAACGAAGTGAAACTGCCTCCTGTCAACAACTAATCAGCATGTCTAAAGTTCAATGACTGAGCAGTTTATGTTAGCTTTGGTCAGTCACTCAGATTTATCATTTATTTACTGTGAAAGTGTCAACTATTGTTGTGGCGCTTGTATATTTTATGACTTGGCACTTGAGACATATACGCTCTTCTAAATTACACTTACGGCACTTCTAAGGCCATTTCTTTATGATTTTTACAGTTGTGTCAATCATGTTATATACTTAGGCTATTGTAACACGGTATTATAGGCCTACTGCCCAGAGGCCTAGTAGGCTTTTCATGGCAATGGCTGTTAGAGTCCTTGTTGCAGCTTTCACTTTCTTCCGCTACACTGGTGGCAGCATTGGGATCACGCCCAGCTCACGTCTAGCCTCTCTGGATTAAAATCTAATTATGACAAGCGTACCACATTACGTATTGGATCGTTAAAAAAGACAGTGTTTACACTACCTTGTAGTTTACCAATAAAACGGGTGGATGGTGAAGTAGATATACTTGGTATTTACATCTCAAAAAATATAAATGAATTTACCACAATTCATTTCTATAGAAAGTTTGCAAAAATAGATAAGATTCTGCAACCATGGAGCGATAAATGCTTGTCTATTTATGGAAAAATCACATTGATTAACTCTTTGGTCCTATCACAGCTTACTTACTAATGGCACGGCCTACTCTAGATGACTCGTTTTTTAAATCATATGAGCAAAAAAAAGATTTAATTTTCTTTGGAAATTCTAAGCCAGACAAAATTAAACGTGCCAATTTATAAAATGAACATGAGTTTAGGGGGCTAAAATGATTAAATATTAAAGCTTTAAACCTCTCATTAAAAGCTTCACTCATCCATAAGTTATACTTAAACCCAAAATGGTTCTCCAGTAGATTGTTAAGAAAGGCTCATATTTTGTTCAAAAATGGCCTTTATACAGATTACAATATCTAATTTCCAACTAATTGATTTTGGACATTTTGGTTAAAGTATCGCCCTTTCTTAAACAAGCTATACAAAGCTGGTTACAACAGTACGCTCTGGACTGGGTACTGTTGCCGGATGCTCTGGACTGGCGAGGCGCACTGTAGGCCTGGTGCGTGGTGCCGGCACTGGTGGTACTGGGCCGAGGACACGCACCTCAGGGCGAGTGCGGGGAGGAGGAACAGGGAGTACTGGACCCTGGAGGCACTGGTGGTACCAGGCTGGAGACACGCACCTCAGGGCGAGTGCGAGGAGCAGGAACAGTACTGGATCCTGGAGGCGCACTGGTGGCCTGGTACGTGGTGCCGGCACTGGTGGTACTGGGCCGAGGACACGCACCTCAGGGCGAGTGCGGGGAGGAGGAACAGGGAGTACTGGACCCTGGAGGCGCACTGGTGGCCTCGTGCGTGGTGCCGGCACTGGTGGTACCGGGCTGGAGACACGCACCTCAGGGCGAGTGCGAGGAGCAGGAACAGTACTGGATCCTGGAGGCACACTGGTGGCCTGGTACGTGGTGCCGGCACTGGTGGTACCGGGCTGGAGACACGCACCTCAGGGCAAGTGCGGGGAGAAGAACAGGGCGTGCAGGGCTCTGGAGACACACAGGAAGCCTGGTGCGTGGTGTTGGCACTGGTGGTACTGGGCTGGGTACACGCACCTCAGGGTGAGTGCAGGGAGCAGGCACAGGACGTACTGGGCTGTGGAGGTGTACGGGAGGTCTGGAGTGTAAAGCTGACACAACCCTTCCTGGCTGGATGCTCATTCTAGCCCGGCCAATGCGAGGACCTGGAATATAGCACACCAGGCTAGAAATGCGCACTGGAGACACCATGCGCATCTCTGCATAACACGGTGCCTGACCAGTTACACGGTAAGCACGAGGAGTTGGCTCAGGTCTCCTACCTGACTTAGCCAATCTCCTCGTGTGCTCCCCCCAAAACTTTATTGGGGCTGCCTCTCGGGCTTCCGTGCTAGCCGTGTACCCTTATATCTTCGCTGCTCCTCCATTCTCCCGTATCCCTCCTCACACTGTTCCAAAGAATCCCATGCAGGCTCTGGCACTCTCCCTGGATCAATCGACCAACTCTCAATCTCCTCCCAGGTTGTTACCCATTCGTCCTTCTCCCGGGTCCATTTCTCCATTAAGCGCTGTTCCTCCCATTCACGCTGCTTGGTCCTTTTAAGGTGGGTAATTCTGTCACGTCCGTCGTATGGAGTAGACTAAGGCGCAGCGTGAATTGAATACATATTATATTTTAATAAAGACGGACACTAAACAAACTACAAAAACGACCGTGACGCTATACTACAAACGTGCAGACACAGGCAACTAGACATAGACAATAACCCACGAAATACCCAAAGAAGATGGCTGCCTAAATATGGTTCCCAATCAGAGACAACGATAAACACCTGCCTCTAATTGAGAACCAATCTAGGCAACCATAGACATATATAAACACCTAGATGATAAACAACCCCATAAACCTACAAAAGCCCTAGACAGTACAAAAACACATATATCACCCATGTCACACCCTGACCTAACCAAAACAATAAAGAAAACAAAGAATACTCAGGTCAGGGCGTGACATACTCAACTAGTCTAAAGAAGGCCCTTTTTATTGCTTCTTTAATCAGAACAACAGTTTTCAGTTGTGCCATCGTAATTGCAAAAGGGTTTTCCAATGATCAATTAGCCTTTTAAAACGATAAACTTGGATTAGCTAACATAATGTGCCATTGGAACACAGGAGTGATGGTTACTGATAATGGGCCTCTGTACGCCTATGTAGATATTCCATTGAAAATCAGCCATTTCCAGCTACAACAGTGATTTACAACATTAACAATGTATACACTGTATATCTGATCAATTTGATGTTATTTTAATGTTATTTTAATTTGCTTTTCTTGCAGAAAAAAAATACATTTTTTGAAGTGACCCCAAACTTTTGAATGGTATTGGATATACTGAGAGCTGTTGCAGGTAGGAATGCTATATAATACATATACAACACAGCTACAGGTACGAGGATAGTTATTATAGGCAGGGTTGGGATGCTGACCACAGGTCATACTTTGGCTTGGCTTTAAGGCAAGAGCAATATCTGCACTTGCAATGTCATCGTAAGGTAAGACTGATTCCTCGGTGTGTGTAGTGTGATAGCATTACTATTACTATTAAAACCTGAAATTGTATATATGTTGCATGATGTATCTGATCAATTACATTTGTATCTAATAATATTTCCCTCTCTATGAAGCAATTCAGGAGCCAAGTAGAGAGGAGGCTCGTCAAGAGGGGGCACTTGAAGAAGAGGCTCAGAAGAGTAAAGATCTACAGTATGTTAAAGCTAAGTATGTTAAGTACAATTTCACCAATCTGAAATGGTGGCAGCATCTCACACTATGCACTGGGATCTGTGCCTCAAATTCAAAGCACACTGCACAACATGACCTGATAGTAGCCTTCACACTGGGCGATTTCACAAGCCGATTGTTTACACTCGTGAAATAAACACTCGAGCCCCCTGCCTTCCTTCTCTACCTAAATTCTGTGTTTACGATAGCTAAAAAGACATTGGTAGAAGTTGAAGGCCATTATCATAACGTTGTTGACCCGCTCATATTGTGAGCAAGGGAGCCTTGACCTCCTCATATGGTGTCCTGATGACAAGCAATCTAGAAAAAAAATCGGTATGCTGTGACTCGTGGCAAATTCATAGCTAAAATTACAGTGACATATCTGTTAGACAGGACTAGTTCTAGTTAATTAATTCACTTGGCAGAATACAATTGAATTCTGATAAATAAATAAAAAACATACATGCAACATACATTTAGGGAACTATTGTTGTGGATGTTGTTTGGAGTTGGCGTTCATGTAAGTCAGGGGTAGGAAACCCTGGCCATGTTTTTGATTTAACCGACCTGGAAGACCAGGTGTGTTGAATTAAGGCAATCACTGAACTGATCAATTAGCTCAGTTGATCAGGTGTGGTTTGTAGTTGGAACTAAATCCTGCAGTAGCTGCAGCACTCCAGGAACAGTGTTGCCTATCCCTGATGTTGGGGATGGATGATCTTAGAGATCATTCAGTTCTTGCTTTGATAGGTGTCATTTTCATTCAGAGGTTGTGATGTTTGGTTGTGGTACGAGGTTCCTGTTGTCAGACTGGAGGAGACGATGGCCAGAGGTTGTGATGTTTGGTTGCGGTAAGAGGTTCCTGTTGTCAGACTGGAGGAGAGGATGGCCAGAGGTTGAGTGTTTTGACATGTAGCTGCTGTATCATGGTCCAAGAATATTCCAGCATGCACGCTTCTGTATTCACTCTCAATTGTGCAGTCATGGTTGAGGTGAAATAGGAGTGCCATGCCTGGGCACCATATTGTAGTACAGACCTAAAGTTGGTGGTGAAGATGGCCACCAGGCCGGGTCTGTTGACACTGAAACACTTGAGACGGCGCAGCACAAATATATATATAAAGTAATAAATATATGCAATTTAGTTGACGCTTTTATCCGAAAGCATCTGTGCACACATTTTCTGAATGGGTAGCCCCAGTGGGAATCGAACCCACGATCCTGGCGTTGAATGTGTCATGCTACTGAGCCACAGAGAACCACAAGGACCTTCTGGATCCCCTTTTTCACCAAGGACTCCACCTGCTGGTCAACCTGGACATCTTTGCTCCAGGGTCCCAGCAGTTAAATATCAGATGTTGTTTGCAGTGTGTCCATTTAGGTACAGGGGTTCCAAAGGGGTGTGGGTTGTTTGTAAAGAAAATATGCAGGACTTTGCACTTGTTTGGGTTGAACTGCATGGAGTGCACATTGACCTAGTAGTGCATCTGTTCTAGAACACGTTGAACACAATCTTCCCTTAAAAATGCAGTTAGCTTAAATCAGGTGTGTTTAGTAGGGATGGGGGGGAAACATGTGAAACCAATCAAGCCCCCGAAGACTGGAATTGCCCAGGCCTGGTCTAAAGCCTTGTTCACACTACAGGCCATAATGCTGAAATCATGTATTTCTTGTAAATCCGTTTTTGAATACTGACTGTCCAAAACAGCAAGTTACAAGTGACCAAATCAGATGTGTGTGTTCAGACAGCAGTAATTTGCTGACATGGCTACACTAGTTGTCATAGTAACGAGGGGTGTGTGCCGCAGTGGTGTAGGCTGATTGGTGGTGGAGCTCGTGCTTCTGATTACTCGGCTTGCCACATGACTTCTAAGGTGACAACAATGTCTGCCACGGACGTTTCCCAGTTGCTCTGAATGTTCAACATCAAGTGTTAGAACATTTTTAAAGCTTTAAATGATAAAATAATCCAACTTCCAAAACAAGTCATTTTTTTGGCTAGCCACAGTAGTCAACTATCTCAAATCAAATTTTATTTGTCACATGCGCCGAATAGACAGGTGTAGACATTACAGTGAAATGCTTACGTACAAGCCCTTAACCAAAAATGCAGTTTTAAGAAAATACCTAGGTATCTGTTTAGTTTTCTGGAACATTCACTAATTAATTAACAAGCTAGTTAGCTACCTACCACATGTTCTTCACAAATTGGCAACAAGATATGCCAAATAACTCTAAAAACCACTTGAGGGCAAATCAATCAGATTTGAACATTCAGACACGGTTCACATGACCAGGAATCAGATTTGAACATTCAGACACGGTTCACATGACCAGGAATCAGATTTGAACATTCAGACACGGTTCACATGACCAGGAATCAGATTTGATCATTCAGACACGGTTCACATGACCAGGAATCAGATTTGATCATTCAGACACGGTTCACATGACCAGGAATCAGATTTGAACATTCAGACACGGTTCACATGGCCAGGAATCAGATTTGAACATTCAGACACGGTTCACATGACCAGGAATCAGATTTGATCATTCAGACACGGTTCACATGACCAGGAATCAGATTTGAACATTCAGACACGGTTCACATGACCAGGAATCAGATTTGAACATTCAGACACGGTTCACATGACCAGGAATCAGATTTGTATAATTTAAAACCACCTGAGAAGGTGATTTGAAATGTGGCCCAAAATATCAGATTCCTTTTTGCATGTTCAGACTGCAGGAAAAAGAACAGATACGAATTGCGTATGCATTTTAATTTTATTTTAGTCACTTCAAATTGCAAATGTGAAAACGGCTTAAGAAGCGTCTCAACAGGTCAGCTGTTGCAACTTGCCACGATGAGAGGGTACCTTAATACCTCATCCTCTGCTTCCTGTTGGAGATGACGCTACAGACTCAGGGGATAATGGACTCTTTGATTCATAGCTGAATCATGCACTTTGTTACCACTGTATGGTCAACTTTGTTTGAAGGCGTTGGCAATCTGTTGTTATTATAGTGCAGATGGTCTTGCTTGCCTCAGTGGAGTTCATGTCTAGCAGGCTGACCAAGGAATCTGTCGTCGACCTTCCCTTTCTGCATCCAAACTGCCTTGGTGTCAAGCTTGTGTCCGATGTTTTCCAGCATCCAATCGGTGGCATGGGTTCATTCGCACTGTTGATAAACTGGGGTAAAGAGACAAACTGATTGAGGCTTAAGTCATGTTGACGTATGATCCGGTCTGTAGCAGCTGAGCGCATAAATGCTGTCAAGGGGCGCCAAACTCCAAACAGCCTACCCGACGTGTCCCCAGTGAAAGTTGCGCCACCTGAATGCTTTTGAAAACATAGTTTGATTGGGATGTGAGGACAACAAAGGACGATGACGTTAGTACTAAAGACTGACTTGAGAAGTCTAGAGTGGTAGATTGGGGCTTTACAATTGAACGTGTCATACCTTAGTGTGCATACAGTTTATTTGGTGTATGTTGTCCGACAGTGCAGACTACATTCCTTTTAGAGTGAACAGTGGTTAGGTACAATAAGGTGCTACAGGACCAAATCTAAAGGCAGGGTATCACAGTACAGTCAGGCATAGATAGCACAAGGTCATGCTAAGACAACAACAAAGATTGAGGAGTACATTCAAAAAGAGGACACAAACGCCCATGTGTTATAACACACCTCTCCACCCTGATAGCTGATGTGTAGTGAACGTTCTGGCACAATATGGTTGCTATGCATCACCAAGTGGTGGATAAGGTGAAGTGGTTTGAGAGGTCTTTCTGATTTAAACATTTATTTCACGTCTGCAGAAATAGTTTTTCAGACCTAGTGGTAATGTTTTTTTGTTCATTATCTGATTGTAGTCCCAGTTCTTCCTCAAAGATTGTTCAGTAAAGGAAGTTGGTCCAGTAAAGGAAGTTGGTCCAGCAAAGGAAGTTGGTCCAGCAAAGGAAGTTGGTCCAGCAAAGGAAGTTGGTCCAGTAAAGGAAGTTGGTCCAGTAAAGGAAGTTGGTCCAGCAAAGGAAGTTAGTCCAGCAAAAGAAGTTGGTCCAGCAAAGGAAGTTGGTCCGGCAAAGGAAGTTGGTCCGGCAAAGGAAGTTGGTCCAGTAAAGGAAGTTGGTCCGGCAAAGGAAGTTGGTCCAGTAAAGGAAGTTGGTCCAGTAAAGGAAGTTGGTCCAGCAAAGGAAGTTGGTCCAGCAAAGGAATGAGTGATTTCTGAAGGTAGGCAAAGTTATTTTTCAACTAACCTGTTTCATCTGCAGCAGATGGTGGCGAGACACTGGGCACCTTCCTCTGCCCAGGCGTTGCTGAATCCTGCCAGATCTTACAACGTCTGGATATGTATTTTACGTATCAGCTAACCACATGTTATTTCATTCTGTCAGTCTATGATGAATGGTTATTGGTTGATGTATGCAACATATGATGTCGCGTTCAAAACAACTGGCAACTTGTAAATCTCCGACTTCAGTGTGTCCAAGAAAACTGGGAACTCTGGTAAAAAACGAGCTTCGACTGGGAAAATCGTTTTGAACGATCATCCAAATTCTAAGAATTCGAAGAAAAACTATGAAACTGGGCAAAGGTTATTGGATGTGACATATTCAGAAATGTACTTGTTTCCTGAGAAGATTAGTTTAACACGCTGGGCATAGGATTCAATGTATCAGTATCTCTGGGAAGCCCTTTCACAGAGGGTTCCTCTGGGAAGCTCTTTCACAGAGGGTACCTCTGGGAAACTCTTTGGCAGAGGGTAACTCTGGGAAGCCCTTTGACAGAGGATAACTCTGGGAAGCCCTTCGACAGAGGGTACCTCTGGGAAGCCCTTTCACAGAGGGTACCTCTGGGAAGCCCTTTGACAGAGGGTACCTCTGGGAAGCCCATTGACAGAGGGTACCTCTGGGAAGCCATTTGACAGAGGGTACCTCTGGGAAGCCATTTGGCAGAGGGTACCTCTGGGAAGCCATTTGGCAGAGGATAACTCTGGGAAGCCATTTGACAGAGGGAACCTCTGGGAAGCCCTTAGACAGAGGGTAAGAAATATAATGGAAAATGTTCATTATTGCTCATCAGTATTTGGCCAAATCATATAATAAGTTAATTGAGCCTACAACTAACTCATTTAAGGCCCTGCAACTTTTACATCACTGCCTAATACTGTCCATATTAAGTTAATCAGAATAATCCTTGTCAGGGACAATTTACGGATATTTAGTTTTATGGTTGTGGTGTAGCTCTATTTTCTTCTTTGAACTTCTTTAACAGTACAGCCATATACAAATACATGGTCGGACAGTAGGCCAGACAGTAGGCCAGACAGTAGGCCAGACAGTAGGCCAGACAGTAGGCCAGACAGTGTAAGCCAGACAATAGGCCAGGCCGTAAGCCGCAGATACTTTGAAAATATGTGACTGGGGTACTCTTTCTAGTTTTCCAAACTGCATGTATTATAGTGTGTTGTGTTTGTGTATTTGTATGTCGATTTCATGAAATTAATTTCCATGTATATTTCATTTTTGTAGAATCGCTTATTAAATGGGTTAAGGTTATGTATAGTAACCCTAGGTGTAAAATAGTAAATAATGGCTACTTCTCAGAAAGTTTTAAACTGTCAAAAGGAGTAAAACAAGGCTGTCCACTATCGGCATATCAATTTATTATTGCCATCTAAATGATAGCTGTTAAAATCAGATCCAACAATAATATCAAGGGGCTAGAAATCCAGGGATTAAAAACAAAGGTGTCATTGGACGCTGATGATTCATGTTTTCTTTTAAATCCACAATTTGGATCCCTCCACAGCCTCATAGAGGATCTAGATACTTTTTCTAAACTCTGGATTAAAACCAAATTATGATAAATATTACTTACTGGATCACTAAAAATTGTAACTTTTACATTACCTGGTAATTCACTAATAAAATGGTCTGACGGAGTTGTGGACATACGCGGTATACATATCCCGAAAGAAAGAAATGATCTCACACCAATACCAATACAAAAATAGATAAGATCTTGCTACCCTGGAATGGAAAATACCTGTCTATTTGTGGGAAAATCACCTGGATTAACTCTTTAGTCATATCCCAGTTTCACCTATTTGTTTATGACCTTGCCTACACCTAGCAACCTGTTTTTAAAATTATTTGAGCAAAGAATATTCCATTTTATTTGGAATGGCAATGAATATGAATATGAATTCGAAGGACAGAAATGATGAAATATTAAAGCATTAAGACCTCTCATTAAAGGTGTCAGTCATATAAAAGTTATACTTAGTAATTGGTAAGAATGTCTCACCCCATGTTCAAGAATGGCCTCACTTTCGATTATTTGAAAATTAAATAATCTCCAAAATATAGTTATGTTTTTAAACAAGCCATAGAAAGTTGGTTGCAATTTCAGTTTAATCCACCATAAAAGACAGAACAAATAATAAAACAAATATTGAGGTTGAACTCAAATATACCAATTGATAAAAATGCATTATATTTTTTATTTATTTTAAATGTATAAACTTTGTAAATTCTATCATAAATATGACTGGTGGAGTTATGTCACACACGCAGCTAACAAAAATATATGGAAATGTCTGCTCTACACAGAATTACAACCAACTAATTGCAGTATTACTGCAATAAATGGAAGAGGCAGGGAGAGGAAGGGAGAAAAGTAAGGAGCTTGTCTGTTGGCATTAAAGACCAACATTGTTTAAAGAAAATTGTGATCAATAAATATACCAGTTTCATTTAAGGACCAAAAAATGGACAGCTGTGCCATATAGATTGCAAAAAAGCTGGGAAGAGATTTTCGATGTTGCATGGCACATGGTTTATGAACTGATATGCAAAACGACGCTGGATTCAAAACATATCATTTTTCAATTAAAATTATTATACAAAGTTATTGCAACCATTAGAATGTTATATATATATATATGAGGGATACAACCTTCCCAGCTCTGAATATTGTGCTGTGAAGAGACAAAGTCATGAGATCATTTATTTTGGTACTGTCCATATGTAGCTTGTTTTTGGTCACAGGTCCAGGAATGGCTGAAGATATACAGTGCCTTGCGAAAGTATTCGGCCCCCTTGAACTTTGCGACCTTTTGCCACATTTCAGGCTTCAAACATAAAGATATAAAACTGTATTTTTTTGTGAAGAATCAACAACAAGTGGGACACAATCATGAAGTGGAACCACATTTATGGGATATTTCAAACTTTTTTAACAAATCAAAAACTGAAAAATTGGGTGTGCAAAATTATTCAGCCCCTTTACTTTCAGTGCAGCAAACTCTCTCCAGAAGTTCAGTGAGGATCTCTGAATGATCCAATGTTGACCTAAATGACTAATGATGATAAATACAATCCACCTGTGTGTAATCAAGTCTCCGTATAAATGCACCTGCACTGTGATAGTCTCAGAGGTCCGTCAAAAGCGCAGAGAGCATGATCAAGAACAAGGAACACACCAGGCAGGTCCGAGATACTGTTGTGAAGAAGTTTAAAGCCGGATTTGGATACAAAAAGATTTCCCAAGCTTTAAACATCCCAAGGAGCACTGTGCAAGCGATAATATTGAAATGGAAGGAGTATCAGACCACTGCAAATCTACCAAGACCTGGCCGTCCCTCTAAACTTTCAGCTCATACAAGGAGAAGACTGATCAGAGATGCAGCCAAGAGGCCCATGATCACTCTGGATGAACTGCAGAGATCTACAGCTGAGGTGGGAGACTCTGTCCATAGGACAACAATCAGTCGTATATTGCACAAATCTGGCCTTTATGGAAGAGTGGCAAGAAGAAAGCCATTTCTTAAAGCTATCCATAAAAAGTGTCGTTTAAAGTTTGCCACAAGCCACCTGGGAGACACACCAAACATCTGGTCAGATGAAACCAAAATTGAACTTTTTGGCAACAATGCAAAACGTTATGTTTGGCGTAAAAGCAACACAGCTCATCACCCTGAATACACCATCCCCACTGTCAAACATGGTGGTGGCAGCATCATGGTTTGGGCCTGCTTTTCTTCAGCAGGGACAGGGAAGATGGTTAAAATTGATGGGAAGATGGATGGAGCCAAATACAGGACCATTCTGGAAGAAAACCTGATGGAGTCTGCAAAAGACCTGAGACTGGGACGGAGATTTGTCTTCCAACAAGACAATGATCCAAAACATAAAGCAAAATCTACAATGGAATGGTTCAAAAATAAACATATCCAGGTGTTAGAATGGCCAAGTCAAAGTCCAGACCTGAATCCAATCGAGAATCTGTGGAAAGAACTGAAAACTGCTGTTCACAAATGCTCTCCATCCAACCTCACTGAGCTCGAGCTGTTTTGCAAGGAGGAATGGGAAAAAAATTCAGTCTCTCGATGTGCAAAACTGATAGAGACATACCCCAAGCGACTTACAGCTGTAATCGCAGCAAAAGGTGGCGCTACAAAGTATTAACTTAAGGGGGCTGAATAATTTTGCACGCCCAATTTTTCAGTTTTTGATTTGTTAAAAAAGTTTGAAATATCCAATAAATGTGGTTCCACTTCATGATTGTGTCCCACTTGTTGTTGATTCTTCACAGAAAAATACAGTTTTATATCTTTATGTTTGAAGCCTGAAATGTGGCAAAAGGTTGCAAAGTTCAAGGGGGCCGAATACTTTCGCAAGGCACTGTATATACAGCACCAGTCAAAAGTTTGAACACACCTACTCATTCAAGGCTTTTTCTTTATTTCTACTATTGTCTACATTGTAGAATAATAGTGAAGACATCAAAACTATGAAATAACACATATGGAATCATGTAGTAACCAAAAAAGTGTTAAACATATCTAAATATAATATTTCCTTCTTAATGCATTTGAGCCAATCAGTTGTGACAAGGTAGGGGTGGTATACAGAAGATATACCACCCCTACCTATTTGGTAAAAGACCAAGTCCATATTATGGCAAGAACAGCTCAAATTAGCAAAGAGAAACGACAGTCCATCATTACTTTAAGACATGAAGGTAAGTCAATTCTGAAAATGTCAAGAACTTTGGAAGTTTCTTCAAGTGCAGCCGCAAAAACCTTCCAGCGCTATGATGAAACTGAGAACCGTCAAAGGAAAGGAAGACCCAGAGTTACCTCTGCTGCAGAGGATAAGTTCATTAGAGTTAAAACTGCCCATCAGATTTCAGCCCAAATAAATGCTTCACAGAGTTCAAGTAACAGACACATCTCAACATCAACTGTTCAGAGGAGACTGCGTGAATCAGGCCTTCAGGGTCAAATTGCTGCAAAGAAACCACTACTAAAAGACACCAATAATAAGAAGAGACTTGCTTGGGCCAAGAAACATGAGCAATGGACATTAGACTGGTGGAAATCTGTCCTTTTGTCTGATGAGTTTAAATTTGAGATTTTTGGTTCCAACCTCCATGTCTTTGTGAGACGCAGAGTAGGTGAACGGATGATCTCCGCATGTGTGTTTCCCACTGTGAAGCATGGAGGAGGTGTGATGGTGCTTTGCTGATGACACGGTTGGTGATTTATTTAGAATTCAAGACACACTTAACCAGCATGGCTACTACAGCATTCTGCAATGATACATCATCCCATTTAGTTTGCGCAAGGTGGGATTATCGTTTGTTTTTCAACAGGACAATGACCCAAAACACACCTCCAGGCTGGGTAAGGGCTATTTGACCAAGAAGGAGACTGATGGAGTGCTGCATCAGATGACCTGGCCTCCATAATCACCCAACCTCAACCCAATTGAGATGGTTTGGGATGAGTTGGACCGCAGAGTGAAGGAAAAGCAGCCAACAAGTGCTCAGCATATGTGGGAACTCCTTCAAGACTGTTGGAAAAGCATTCCAGGTGGATGAGAGAATGCCAAGAGTGTGCAAAGCTGTTATCAAGGCAAAAGGTGGCTACTTTGAAGAATCTCAAATATAAAATATATTTAGATTTGTTTAACACTTGTTTGATTACTACATGGTTCCATATGTGTTATTGCATAGTTTTGATGTCTTCACTATTATTATACGTGTGTAGAAAATAGTACATATAAAGAAAAACCCTTGAATGAGTAGCTGTTCTAAAACTTTTGACCGGTAAAATATTTTGATTTGTTTAACACTCTTTTGGTTACCACATGATTCCATATGTGTTATTTCATAGTTTTGAAAATAAAGAAAAACCCTTGAAGGAGAAGACGTGTCCAAACTTTTGATTGGTACTGTATGCATATGTAAATGTATGTACACTACCATTCAAAAGTTTGGGGTCACTTAGAAATGTCCTTGTTTTGGAAAGAAAAGCAAATTTTTTGTACAATAAAATAACATCAAATTGATCAGAATACAGTGTAGACATTGTTAATAATGTTGTAAATGACTATTGTTGCTGGAAACGACAGATTTTTTATGGACTATCTACATAGGCGTACAGAGGCCCATTATCAGCAACAATCACTCCTGTGTTCCAATGGCACGTTGTAATTTTAAAAGGCTAATTGATTATTAGAAAACCCTCTGCAAGTTTTTTGTTTCATTAGAAAACCCTTTTGCAATTATGTTAGCACAGCTGAAAACGGTTGTTCTGATTAAAGAAGCAATAAAACTAGCCTTCTTTAGACTAGTTGAGTATCTGGAGCATCATCATTTGTGAGTTCGATTACAGACTCAAAATGGCCAGAAATAAATAACTTTCTTCTGAAACTCGTCAGTCTATTATTGTTCTGAGAAATTAAGGCTATTCCATGCAAGAAATTGCCAAGAAACTGAAGTTCTGGTACAACGCTGTGTTTGACTCCCTTCACAGAACAGTGCAAACTGGCCCTAACCAGAATAGATAGAGGAGTGGGAGGCCCTGGTGCACAACTGAGCAAGAGGACAAGTACATTAGAGTGTCTAGTTTGAGAAACAGACGCCTCACAAGTCCTTAACTGGCAGCTTCATTAAATAGTACCCGCAAAACACAAGTCTCAACGTCAACAGGGAAGAGGCGACTCCGGGATGCTGGCCTTCTAGGCAGAGTTCCTCTGTCCAGTGTCAATGCTCTTTTGCTCATCTTAATCTTTTCCTTTTATTGGCCAGTCTGAGATTAGTCGCCTATTCACTGTTGACGTTGAGACTCGTGTTTTGCGGGTACTATTTTGCGGGTACCACCACCAAGACTCTTCCTAGAGCTGTCTGCCCGGCCAAACTGAGCAATCAGGGGCGAAGGGCCTTGGTCAGGGAGGTGACCATGAACCCGATGGTCACTCTAACAGAGCTCCAGAGTGCCTCTGTGAAGATGGGAGAACCTTCCAGAAGGACAACCATCTCTGCAGCACTCCACCAATCAGGCCTTTGTGGTAGAGTGCCCAGACGGAAGCTACTCCTTAGTAAAAGGCACATGACAGCCCACTTGGAGTTTGCCAAAAGGCCCCTAAAAACTTTCAGACCATGAGAAACAAGATTCTCTCAAGATTGAACTCTTTGGCCTGAATGCCAAGCGTCACGTCTGAAGGAAACCTGGCACCATCCCTACGGTAGAGCATGGTGGTGGCAGCATCATGTTGTGGGGATGTTTTTCAGCGGCAGGGACTGGGAGACTAGTCAGGATTGAGGGAAAGATGAACGGAGCAAAGTACAGAGAGATCCTTGATGAAAACCTGCTCCAGAGCTCTTTGCCCCAGTCTGATGGTCCTAAGGTTCACCTTCCAACAGGAGAACGACTGTAAGCACAAAGTGAAGAGAACGGTCGAGTGGCTTCGGGACAAGTCTCTGAATGTCCTTGAGTGGCCTAGTCAGAGCTCAGACTTGAACCTGATTGAACATCTTAATTAATTCCTACTGACATCACTTGTCCATATGTATATAGTCTTAATTCATTCTTACTTAGATTTGTGTATACTGGGTATATGTTGTGTATATGTTGTGTAATTTGTTAGATATTACTTGTTAGATATTACTGCACTGTCGGAGCTAGAAGCACAAGCATTTCGCTACACCCGCAATAACATCTGCTTATCACGTGTATGTGACCAATAAAATTTGATTTGATATCTCTGGAGAGACCTGAAAATAGCTGTGCAGCGACACTCCCCATCCAACCTGACTGAACTTGAGAGGATCTACAGAGAAGAATGGGAGAAACTCCCCAAATACAGGTGTGCCAAGCTTGCTGCATCATACTCAAGAAGACTCGAGGCTGTAATCGCTGCCAAAGGTGCTTCAACAAAGTACTGAGTAAAGGGTCTGAATACTTCTGTAAATAAATACCTCTGATAAATACTTCTGATATTTAAAAAAAGAATACTGACAACTTCAGAAAACCTGTTTTTCCTTTGTCATTTTGGGGTACTATCTGTAGATCCCTGAGGTAAAAAAACAACTTAATCCCTTTTAGAAAAAGCCAAGGGGTCTTAATACGTTCCAAATGTATTGTAACTATGACAGTAACCACTGTAAAAGGCCATAGCGTTTTAGTAGCGTAACACAACACATCAGGTAAACTGGAATGGCACTCTCACTCATAGTTGCCCAAAAAAGAGCTGTGCGCAAACCACACCCCGAAATATGCTAATGTGATCAGAAACGCCATGAAACATGTTTTTATTGACACGTTACCCAATGTGGTTTCGTAACAGGTTTGTTATCAGCCATAATCTCTATGTTGCCACCAGATGGCAATGTTTACCATGTACACTGGGCATCTCATTTTAGTTTTTATGTGCTGTACTTACTACTACTGATTTAAATAAATAATAAAAATACAAAGAATATATCTTTAAAAAGTATTGAAATAAAAATAATAAAAGCTAGAAATATTTAGCTAAAAATGAACATTTTCTAAAAAGTCTGCAATCATTTATAGAAAAAAGTGGTTTAAATCTTCACAAAGCAGAGCCTTTTATTTACAACATCCAAGTTCAGGGTCTATGGAGATATTTCCCCATATTAATCTAAACTTGTTGATTACAATATCTATCAGTCCCTGTCATTTTTATTTATTTTATTTAACCTTTATTTAACCAGGTAGGCTAGTTGAGAACACCTTTATTTAACCAGGTAGGCTAGTTGAGAACACCTTTATTTAACCAGGTAGGCAAGTTGAGAACAAGTTCTCATTTACAATTGCGACCTGGCCAGGATAAAGCAAAGCAGTTTGACACATACAACAACACAAGTTACACACAAGTTACACATGGAGTAAACACAAGTTACACATGGAGTAAAACAAACATACAGTCAATAATACAGTAGAAAAATAAGTCTATATACAATGTGAGCAAATGAGGTGAGATAAGGGAGGTAGAGGCAAAAAAGGCCATGGTGGCAAAGTAAATACGATATAGCAAGTAAAACACTGGAATTGTAGATTTGCAGTGGAAGAATGTGCAAAGTAGAGATAGAAATAATGGGGTGCAAAGGAGCAAAATAAATAAATACAGTAGGGGAAGAGGTAGTTGTTTGGGCTAAATTATAGGTGGGCTATGTACAGGTGCAGTAAGCTGTGAGCTGCTCTGACAGCTGGTGCTTAAAGCTAGTGAGTGAGATAAGTGTTTCCAGTTTCAGAGATTTTTGTAGTTCGTTCCAGTCATTGGCAGCAGAGAACTGGAAGGAGAGGCGGCCAAAGGAAGAATTGGTTTTGGGGGTGACCAGAGAGAGATACCTGCTGGAGCACGTACCACAGGTGGGTGCTGCTAGGGTGACCAGCAGGCTGTACATTACCAGAACATTACCAAATCCAATCCAATACTGTTAATTAATTGTTTATGAACTGTTACCAATAACACTTACTTTAAATATCATAGTTATTCCTTTTATAAAGGTAGAGTACGCATTTGCTTGACATATATTTATATACCTACATTTCAAGTTGCCTTTCGAAGTTAACAGTCAACAAGTAAGCTATACAGTTTTCTAATAAACCAGTGAATATTATGAAACTGGACAGGTGACTGGATGGGAAGTGGGGGGTGTGGTGAGTTGAGGGCTAGTGCAGGGTTGCTCCTGGTCTCCACACTGGGGTTTGAGGGCCAGTGGTGGGTTGAGGGCTAGTGCAGGGTTGTTCCTGGTCTCCACACTGGGGTTTGAGGGCCAGTGGTGAGTTGAGGGCCAGTGCAGGGTTGTTCCTGGTCTCCACACTGGGGTTTGAGGGTCAGTGGTGAGTTGAGGGCTAGTACAGGGTTGTTCCTGGTCTCCACACTGGGGTTTGAGGGCCAGTGGTGAGTTGAGGGCTAGTGCAGGGTTGTTCCTGGTCTCCACACTGGGGTTTGAGGGACAGTGGTGAGTTGAGGGCTAGTGCAGGGTTGTTGCTGGTCTCCACACTGGGGTTTGAGGGCCAGTGGTGAGTTGAGGGCTAGTGCAGGGTTGTTCATGGTCTCCACACTGGGGTTTGAGGGACAGTGGTGGGCTGAGGGCTAGTGCAGGGTTGTTCCTGGTCTCCACACTGGGGTTTGAGGGCCAGTGGTGAGTTGAGGGCTAGTGCAGGGTTGTTCATGGTCTCCACACTGGGGTTTGAGGGACAGTGGTGGGCTGAGGGCTAGTGCAGGGTTGTTCTTGGTCTCCACACTGGGGGTTTGAGGGCCAGTGGTGAGTTGAGGGCTAGTGCAGGGTTGTTCCTGGTCTCCACACTGGGGTTTGAGGGCCAGTGGTGAGTTGAGGGCTAGTGCAGGGTTGTTCATGGTCTCCACACTGGGGTTTGAGGGCCAGTGGTGGGCTGAGGGCTAGTGCAGGGTTGTTGCTGGTCTCCACACTGGGGTTTGAGGGCCAGTGGTGGGCTGAGTGTCAGGGGAGGGTTGAGGGGTAGTAGAGGGTTGAGTGTCAGGGGAGGGTTGAGGGGTAGTAGAGGGTTGAGTGTCAGGGGAGGGTTGAGGGGTAGTAGAGGGTTGAGTGTCAGGGGAGCGTTGAGGGGTAGTAGAGGGTTGAGTGTCAGGGAAGGTTAGAGGGTCAGTGGTGGGTTGAGGGGTAGTAGAGGGTTGAGTCTCAGTGAAGGTTTGAGGGCCAGTGGTGGGTTGAGTGGTAGTAGAGGTGTTAGTGTCAAGGGAGGTTTGAGGGCAGTGGAGGGTTGAGGGGTAGTAGAGGGTTGAGTGTCAGGGAAGGTTTGAGGGCCAGTGGAGAGTTGAGTGTCAGGGGAGGTTTGAGGGCCAGTGGAGGGTTGAGGGGTAGTAGAGGGTTGAGTGTCAAGGGAGGGTTGAGTGTCAGGGAAGAGTTGAGGGGTAGTAGAGGGTTGAGTGTCAGGGAAGGTTTGAGGGCCAGTGGAGGGTTGAGTGTCAGGGAAGGTTTGAGGGCCAGTGGAGGGTTGAGTGTCAGGGAAGAGTTGAGGGGTAGTAGAGGGTTGAGTGTCAGGGAAGGTTTGAGGGCTAGTGGTGGGCTGAGTGTCAGGGGAGGGTTGAGGGGTAGTAGAGGGTTGAGTGTCAGGGAAGGTTTGAGGGCTAGTGGTGGGCTGAGTGTCAGGGGAGGGTTGAGGGCCAGTGGTGGGCTGAGTGTCAGGGAAGGTTTGAGGGCCAGTGGAGGGTTGAGTGTCAAGGAAGAGTTCAGGGGTAGTAGAGGGTTGAGTGTCAGGGAAGATTTGAGGGCCAGTGGTGGGTTGAGGGGTAGTAGAGGGTTGCTGGTCTCCACACTGGGCGCCGCTACATTTTGTGAAACGGTTCACTGTTATCTTCAGAGGTCCAAGGGCATTATTGCTTATTTGCTTCAAGAACTGAAATACAAGAAATATATTAGGATGTACAGTGGGATCCAAATGATTGGATCCCTTGATTAAGATGAGCAAAAAAGACAATAAAATAAATGATACAAATAATAAGCTAATTTATCATTTTTTTAGGTCACAAGAGTCATCCCCTTTGTGAATGGGGAGTACATGGGCCACCTTCCAAACCTTGGGGATAGTACCAGATATAATCATCAGGTTAAAAATATAGGTTAATGATTCAGCAATCAGGTGGGCAGACAGCTGCAGCAGAAATGGATCAAGCACATCAGCCCCGGTGGATTTTTTAAAACATCAATCTTAAGCAAGGCATCTCGCACATCACAGACAGTAATGATGTGTTACTACTGGAAATACACTATATGGCTGTTGATGTAGTAGTTAGCACTGAGCCAGAAAAAGCTACAGTTTGGAATTGGTATGTAAATTTCTGGGTTTTTAAATGAATGATAGGCTATATAGCAATTGATTCATGAAGAATATAACTTATAAATGCCTCAAGCTTTTACAACTACCTTACCCCATCAGAACTCAACATCTGAGCGTTCTATTCCATTGTTTGTCAACAATCTTTTAAAGGCAATGTTCCCACGTTCTCGGGGATCACATTCACGGTAAATGCTGCAGTATGCATACAGTATGCCAGCTCAATTGGAAATGATTGGAAATGATCTTTAAATGTAAGTACGCTACAAAGCGAGACTGAATTGCAGCCTCTCTCCCCATGGGCTGTCAGTCCTTGCTGCTAGTGATTTGAGAAGGCCACATTTCCTAGACCAGCAAAATTATATTTTATCAAAGCATTGGGGAAAGTGTGATCATACACACAATTTCGTGCAGGAGGGTCAACATCAAAGTGGACGATTTCTGCAGACTAGAGACATTCATAAACAATGCAGGTGCCACAATTTGACCTGGTCGCTAGAGTCCAGAATCCCTTGAGTCTATTTATCAAGAGACTTTCCAGGAATACCTTTAAGGCATCCGCATGCTTCCCAGTCAAAACAGTTTGGAATAGGTTTTGTTGGTTGTTCGGGCACACAATATTTTTCTTGAGGCAAGTCGGTACCCGAAGTCTACGCCCCTTCGTCGGTGTTTGGTCAACAGTAGGGATTCTTCAGTAAAGTCTTTGTTGTCGTTCAACGAGAGAAGACTCGTTTTCATGCACATTTTTTAATTGACAAATACTGCACCAAACATAGTTAGTTAGATGTAAAATTGCACGACTTCCTGGATTCGAAACAGGGACTGTAGTGGACACCTCTTGCCCTGAAATGTACTGCCTTAGACCGCTGCGCCACTCAGGAGTCTAAACAGACCTAAAGGGATTATTTTGCCTTCCTGACAAGTTCTTCTGGAACATTTCAACATAGTCATAAACATAAAATATTTTCTGTAAACTTTAACTAAAATGCATCCCTCATTTCTTTTAACACAAATCTATCCTACAGGGAAATTACAACTGTAACAACTTTACAGCTGTTGTTTTGGCTTTATTTTTTACTTTTCTTTGTCCAGTAAAAGTATTTGAGGTTTAACTGTTACTCAACCAGACCCTGTTCTGGGTGTAGCAGGTACATCCAGGATGACCTTGGTGGTGCTGACGACGCAGTGTGTTGGAGTGGTGAAGACACTTGAATCTTCTCCTGCGTAGCGTTGTTGTTCTCAGGTCCATCCATAGGGATGAGATGATGTTTGTAGCTGCAGACAGTCCCGTGGGGAATTTCCATCATATAGGATCGTGGTGCTGCTTGTTCAGCACTGTTCCTGTGACTTTTGAGTCATTCACCAACACTTGTTTTCCAGGTGGGAGTCTGCTGAGGTCGCTGACTCTGTGACGCTTGTTGAGGAGTTGCTGATCCGCACTCCTTCTCTCATTTTCCACAGCTGCTGTGTTTGGGAGTGATGGGTCAAGCAGTGATGGGAGACTTGGCGCTGTGGCATGAAGCTGTCACCCCGTCAGCAGTGGAGTTGACCGATAGGCCAGCAAAGAAAGATAAGGGTTGATTTCTTGAGCAGGTTCTTCTCCGTCTGAATGGTGCTTTATAACTCTCCGTTGCTTTGCGGGAAGTGTGGACATTGCAAAATCCAATCCGTTCTCCAGTGAAGTAGAAAAAGGGTTCTTCTGGAGAACTGAGGCCCATTGTCAATAACCTGGAACGAACTGCAAAAATCACTGAAGCTGGAGACTCATATCTCCCTCAGTAACTTGAAGCACCAGCTGTCAGAGCAGCTCACAGATCACGGCACCTGTACATAGCCCATCTGTAAATAGCCCATCCAACTGCCTCATCCCCATACTGTTATATATTTTAGTATCTCTACTTGCACACTCAACTTCTGCACATCTATAACTTCAGTGTTTAATTGCTATATTGTAATTATTTCGCCACTATAGCCTATTTATTGCCTTTACCTCCCTTATCCTACCTCATTTGCACACACTGTATATAGACTTTTTTCTACTGTATTATTGACTGTATGTTTGTTTATTCCATGTGTAACTCTGTGTTGTTTTTTGTGTCGACTGCTTTGCTTTATCTTGGCCAGGTCGCAGTTGTAAATGAGAACTTGTTCTCAACTAGCTTACCTGGTTAAATAAAGGTAAAAAAAAAAAAAAAAGAGGACCTCATGTATCTCATGGTGGGCGAAGATAGACTTCAGATGGAAAACGACGTCTCAGACTTTTTATTGACATGTTTGTAATTTCCTCATACCTTGAGAAGTAGTCCACTGCTATCAGGTAGGTGGTGCTTTTCAGAGTGAACAAGTGCTCTCCCATTATTTGCCACGGTCTGTCTGGAAGCTGTGATTGTACGAGTGGTTCTGTGTGGTTTGTGCGCTCTTTAATGCATGTCCTGCAGTTAATCACAAGTTTGTTCAATTGCAGGCCACCACACAGCTTGTCGTGTGCGTTCTCTGCACTTGACCACACCTTGATGACCTTTGTGCAGCTTGGTGAGGATATTGTTTTGTAAAGCTGATGAAATAACAAGCGTTGTTCCTTTCAACAGGAGACAGCTGTGCACTGTGAGAAAAGCGTGCTTTGCCCAGTATAGTTTCAGTGGTCCATCCGCTGAACATTGTTGGCTTTGAGTTGTTCTCTCAGATTGTCAATTTAGGAAACACTCACAGGAAGCTGTTCCATGATGGCATCCATCCGATGAGCTCCTTTTCTACAGCACTAGCTCTGTATTTGTATTTATATTTATTATGGATCCCCATTAAGGAAGTTATATACAATACAAAAAACAGATTTCACAATGCATGAAGTGTGTGCCCTCATGCCACTACTCTACCACCACATATCTTTGATGTTGACTGGTGCACGTGACAGTGTGTCTGTGGTCCACAGTATCAGAACTCAGGATAAGACCCAGATGCAGACAGCTATAGTCACATGTTTATTGACCCAAACAGGGGGCAGGCAAAAGACAGTCAAAGGCAGGCAGACGTCCATAATCCAGGGCATAGTCAATAAGGTTCAGAGCAGCAGGCAGGCTCGGGGTCAGGACAGGCAGAGGTTCGTAAACGGTTTAGAGTCAGGCAGGTACAGAACGGCAGGCAGGCTCGGGGTCGGGGTCAGGCAGAATGGTCAGAACTGGGGAAACTAGGAAACAGAACTTGCTAAGACCTGACAAGACAAACTGGCAACAGACAAACATAGACCACAGGTATAAATACACTGGGGATAATGAGGGAGATGGGCGACACACGGAGGGGGTTCGAGACAAACACAAAGACAGGTGAAACAGATCAGGGTGTGACACAGACTCTTTCCAGCAACATGAGCAATCGAGTATCTCATCAGTCTCACCCTGAAGCGCTGGATTTGTGGGGGAAGGCTGTCCAAGGGTTGGTTCCCCAGAAGGCTCAGGAAAGGTGGTCAGTTTCCAACTGAAAGTGTTGACCAATGCGAAAGTCTATAAATCTTTTACATTCCCATATCAGTCACAGAGCTTATTTATCCAATTGAGCGTATCTATGCTTGGTTGGTGTGAGAGACAGGGAAGCGCAGGCAACGGGTCTCCATTCCTTGCTCCACTTTTGCAGCAGCACCCCTCCTAGTCCTTAGGAAGATGCTTGGCTGACAACTTGATCTCTTTGTTTGGGTTGTACAGGGCTACAACAGGTGTGGATGTCATCTCCTCCTTAAGCTCTTTGAAGGCTCTGACTTGGTTGGCCTCTCAGTACTAGTGTTTTTTCTTTGAGAGTAGGTCTCTGAGAGGTTTGTCCTTTTCAGTTAACTGGGGGATGAACTTTCCCAGCTGGTTCACCATTCCTAGGAAACTCTGCAGCTAGTTGACATTGTATGGCTTTGCCATCTCATTGACAGCCTCTGTCTTCGTCGGGTTGGGCTGTATTCCTTTGTCCGAGATAATGTGGCCCAGGAACTTAACTTCCTGCTTTGACAGGTCCCATTTGTTAATGTTCAGAGTTACACCGCCCATTTTCCATCTTCTGCAATGCGGGATGAAGTCTTGCATCATGCTCATCTTGTGTTTGGCCCCAGACTAACACATCATCCATGTGAAAGACCACATATTCAGGCCTTCAGTTACCTCTGTCACCTTTCTATTCTGGAAGTGTTCAGGTTCTGAAGCAATGCCGATAGGAGTAACGTCTGAAAGGTGTGATGAAGGTTGTTAGCTTAACTTCTCAGCTAGCGGGACCTGAAAGAAGCCCATGTTCACATCGAGATTGCTGAAGAACTTCGCTATAGCTAGTGAGCCAAGGGTCTGTTCGACAGTGGGAAGTACAGTACCAGTCAAAAGTTTGGACACACCTACTCATTCCAGGGTTTTTCTTTATATTTACTATTTTTACATAGTTTTGATGTCTTCACTATTATTGTACTATGAATTAACACATATGGAATCATGTAAACTCAGCAACAACAAAAACGTCCTCTCACTGTCAACTGCGCTTATTTACAGCAAACTTAACATGTGTAGATATTTGTATGAACATAACAAGATTCAACAACTGAGACATAAACTGAACAACTTCCAGACATGTGACTAACAGAAATGGAATAATGTGTCCCTGAACAAGGGAGGGGGGGGGGGGGGGGCAAAATCTAAAGTAACAGTCAGTATCTGATGTGGCCACCAGCTGTATTAAGTACTGCAGTGCATCTCCTCCTCATGGACTGCACCAGATTTGCCAGTTCTTGCTGTGAGATGTTACCCCACTCTTCCACCAAGGCATCTGCAAGTTCCTGGACATTTCTGGGGGGAATAGCCCTAGCCCTCACCCTCCGATCCAACAGGTTCCAGACGTGCTCAACGGGATTGAGATCCGGGCTCTTCGCTGGCCATGACAGAACACTGACATTCCTGTCTTGCAGGAAATCACTCACAGAACGAGCAGTATGGCTGGTGGCATTGTCATGCTGGAGGGTCATGTCAGGATGAGCCTGCAAGAAGGGTACCACATGAGGGAGGAGGATGTCTTCCCTGTAACGCACAGTGTTGAGGTTGTCTGCAATGACAACAAGCTCAGTCCGATGACGCTGTGACACACCGCCCCAGACCATGACTGACCCTCCACCTCCAAATCGATCCCACCCCAGAGTACAGGCCTCGGTGTAACGCTCATTCCTTTGACGAATGCGAATCCGACCATCACCCCTGGTGAGACAAAACCGTGACTCATCAGAGAAGAGCACTTTTTGCCAGTCCTGTCTGGTTTGTGCCCATAGGCGACATTGTTTGGTGAGGACCTGCCTTAAAACAGGTCTACGAGCCTTCAGTCCAGCCTCTCTCAGCCTGTTGCGGACAGTCTGAGCACTGAAAGAGGGATTGTGTGTTCCTGGTGTAACTTGGGCAGCTGTTGTTGCCATCCTGTACCTGTCCCGCAGGTGTGATGTTTCAGATGTACCGATCCTGTACAGGTGTTGTTACATGTGCAGTCCTCATGTCTCCTTGCAACATGCCTAAGGCACTTTCACGAAGATGAGCAGTGACCCTGGGCATCTTTCTTTGGTGTTTTTCAGAGTCAGTATAAAGCCCTCTTTAGTATCCTACGTTTTCATAACTGTGACCTTAATTGCCTACCGTCTGTAAGCTGTTAGTGTCTTAACGGCCGTTCCACAGGTGCATGTTCATGAACTGTTTATGGTTCATTGAACAAGAATGGGAAACGGTGTTTAAACCCTTTACAATGAAGATCTGTGAAGTTATTTGGATTTTTACGAATTATCTTTGAAAGACAGGGTCCTGAAAAAGGGACGTTTCTTTTTATTAACCAACAAAAAGTGTTAAACAAATCAAAATATATTTTATATTTGAGATTCTTTAAAGTAGCTACCCTTTGCCTTGATGACAGCTTTGCACACTCTTGGCATTCTCCCCCCCAAAAAATTTGATTCATAGCAAAGCGATGAAATACGAAGAGCATGCAGTTCTAAACAGGTTGAAAGTTCTGCCAAAATTGTAAGACAGAATTTTTTTTTTTTTTAAATCCTTCAATATGTGCATGCAACTTTCTGTTAGGTCACGTATTGCAATCTGAGCAAGAGAATTTCCATTTTGTTAGAGATTAAATGTTAACACTTGACTTGAACCTGGAATTACAATAATTTCTTCCTGTTTGGCAAGTATAGTGTCTTCAGAAAGTATTCACATTGGACGGTTGAGCTAAAGTAGGCTAATGTGATTAGCATGAGGTTGTAAGTAACAAGACAATTTCCCAGGACATAGACATATCTGATATTGGCAGAAAGCTTAACTTCTTGTTAATCTAACTGCACTGTCCAATTTACAGTAGCTATTACAGTGAAGGAATACCATGCTATTGTTTGAGAGTGCACAATTTTGAACATGAAAAGTTATTAATAAACAAATAAGGCACATTTGGGCAGACTTGATAGAAAATTTTGAACAGAAATACAATGGTTCGTTGGATCAGTATAAAACTTTGCACATACACTGCCAAAATCTAAATTGCACCTGGGCTGGAATAATATATTATGGCCTTTCTCTTGCATTTCAAAGATGGTAAAAAAAATGTCTTTGTATTATCTTTTACCAGATCTAATGTGTTATATTCTCCTACATTCCATTCACATTTCAAAAACTTCAAAGTGTTTCCTTTCAAATGGTACCAAGAATATGCATATCCTTGCTTCAGGTCCTGAGCTACAGGCAGTTAGATTTGGGTCTGTCATTTTAGGCGAGAATTGAAAAGAAGGGGCGGAACCTTAAAATGTTTTAATAAATGTAAAATGTATGACATGTTTTGTCACTGGTCGACACACAATACCCCATGTACAAATGAATAAAAAATGAAAAGCTGAAATGTCTTCAGTGAATAAGTATTCAACCCCTTTGTTATGGCAAGCCTAAATAAGTTCAGGAGTAAACATTTGTTTAACAAGTTGCATGGACTCACTGTGTTCAATAATAGTGTTTAACATGATTGTTGAATGACTACCTCACTGCTTTGTTTACCCTGGCCAGAGAGACAGGGTGCATAGTAGGCTAAGCTACTGTATGCAGCTGCTGTTGTTAGTAGCTGACAGTTGATCAGACAGAAAAATATTGTCTTTCCATGCAATACAGCATGTCAGATCACTAGTGTTTAGGGGTATAGGCGGCTACATTTAAGAGTTGTTGTTTGTGTCTGTCGGGAGGGATGTGTTATCTTCCATGCTAAATAAATGCCGGAGGAAAACGGGGAGCGGGCCTTGCCTTGCCTTGCCTTGCCTTGCCTTGCGATTTCCGTGAATCTGAAGACGGGCAAAGAACATGCAGTAGCACTCTGATGTGAAGGACAGAGAAATTGTGTGCGAGTTGACAAATCATGAGGCAAATCGAGAGAAAAAAAAAACAGCACTGTTTTTAACGCTTTGCGTCGTTATTTTATTAAAATGATTGAAAAGTGTTGTGGAAAATACTGCCTTGCCACATGTTTTCCAATAGCCCTGTCTGTCGCACTGTGTGTGTGTGTGACAGAGTCTTTAAAGGTTCAATGCAGCCATTTTAATCTCAATATCAAATCATTTCTGAGTAACAATTACCATACTGTACCTTCCTGCAATTATTTTCAATTAAAATGTTAAAAAAGAAACAATAGCTTGTTAGCAAGGGTCAATTTCTCAAGCAAGAATTTTGCTAGGACTGTCTGGGAGTGGAACATTGAAACTTAGCTGTTATTGGCAGAGAGGTTTAGAACTCTATTGGTCTATTAACTAATTTACCGCATAGTGATGTCACCATGGATGGCCAAAACAGGCTGAAATTTCAGGCCATCTTTTCAAACAGCTCTTACACTAAAAGGGCATTATCCTAATTTTCACAATTTCAAAGTATTATTCCCATATTATAGTGTGTAAATATATATATATATATATAACACATCTTCATGCGGTGGTATCAATTGTGAACTAATCAAATGGGTCTGTATTCGTAGGGCCACGGAAAGCTGATCGAAAGACTGCCTGGGGCCGGGAATCAATCAAACTGCATTGTGCTGACAGCACACTGGACTTGACTTTTAAAAGGTAATTTACGTACGAGCAGAAATCCCCAGCGTTTTGTCGTGGAAGATTCTAATCAAGTGAGAAAGACTTTGTCATCTTTTTAAACAATCATCTTTATTTAATATCGATTAATTATTATTGCAATAATGAAACTGTCGACCTCACACTCTTAAGGGTTGGACCGAAAGTTCCCTGATAATGAAAAAAAAAAACAGAGATCTTATATAGGAGACCTAAAAATGCTTAGCCATGGCCCCTCGCATACAGATCGGGTGGTATCATAAGCCATCTTAGGTTCATCTGGTGGTTATCTGCACCTGATGCTGTTTTAACCCCACCCCGGCTGAGTTTCCAAGATGCCAGGATGATTAGGAACTATAAGGGTTTGTTCTACACCTCCATGCTATCTCTATCTCGGGTCACACACCCTACAGCTTATCTATGGAATGCCAGCTGTAGGTTTTTATCACCAAGTCATAGATCACTTGTCAGCTCAAGCTATCTCTAGTAAAACCAATGTCCTAAGGTAGCCTACTGGTTAGAGCGTTGGGCCAGTAACTGAAAGGTTGCTGGATTGAATCCCTGAGCTGACAAGGTAAAAATCGGTTGTTCTGCCCCTGGACAAGGCAGTTAACCCACTGTTCTCCAGTAGGCTGTCATTGTAAATAAGAATTTGTTCTTAACTGACTTGCCTATTTAAATAAACAACCATCTGCCTACACTAACTGCAGGAAGCTAGAGTGTAAACCATCCCTTTACAAAAACACAGCTTTAATAGAACAGAAATGTCTTACTATTTGTTAAATATGAATAGTTAACTATTAATATCAAACAAATAAGGTAAATATGTAATTTCTCTCGCACAGTTTACCGTGAATGTGACCGCCACGAACGTCATGTAAATGTATTTTCAAAGTCAAGTGCAATGTAACGTCTACGCAGTGCAGAGCAGTGTGAATCCTGGCCTGGATCTGAACAAGTCAGATACATTTTGTAGTTTCCTTCTTGTCAATCAAACACATTTTCCTTCAGATCTTAAGTTTAGCTGCGTTGGAGCCAAAGAGAAACTAGAGGAGATACTTTGCGTAACTTAAAAAACATCAGAAAACATTTTGGCTGCACATTGTTGGTGTCTATCCAAACTATCAGAAAACAGTAAGCTCTGTATCAATACTGATGCAACCTCCAGTAACACTTCACTTTGTGGTTGTATGTAGCTTTCATAAAGCATTGATAGGCATTACATATAGAGTCACGATGCCCTACATATGTTTATACCCTACAGTATATAAATATTTTATGTAGTCTTATACAGCATTGACATAAAACAGTAAAATGCCCACTCCAAAACAACTGTTCTAAGTACAAACACACTACTTTGTTTCTGACGGACAACCTCTACATCTATGTATCTGTTAACCAATGTTCCCTCTCATTTTCGTCAGCACATTTTATGGTCTTGGAAACTTGAACGCTATGAGCATTCTGTGCAACTTCTGGCAAACGTTTACTGTGACCACTGAGGTTGTACCCACTTTAAGTTACAGTTGTAGACAGTGGCCAAGTAGACTACTCTGGCTATTGGAGCATAATGTAGGCCTATCAGAGTGACCTACCAACAAAAACGCATTCTATAACACCTTGAACTTACGCATGAGAATAGCATGCTATTCACCCAACTATTCATTCAGGGTGGAGATCACTGAAATGGAAGTGTGGCATAGGTATGTCTATTGGTATGCCGATTTCCTGGTTGGGTTTGATAGTTGGGTATGGGATTTCAATCATGCCCACATGTCCAAGGCCGGATTAATGCAGGTGCTTACCGGGGCTGAAGACCCTGAGCCCAGGCCCATGGGGGGTCAGCCTTGTTTAGGGGTAGAATGACAGATTTTCACCTACGCTCTAACCACTAGGCTACCTGCCGCTGCCTTGTGCCACTCTGCTAATCGTCAGATGGGGGGAGGATGACCCACATTGGGTAACTGGGGTGGCCCTGCCTTGATTGGGTAGCTGATTAATATTTCCATATGTTTTTATTCCATTATAAATACATGTGACTGGTCAATTGTGTGAGTCAGGTTCTGGGCCCAAGTCTGTAAAAGGGGGGATACCTAGTCAGTTGTACAACTGAAATGTGTCTTCTGAATTGATCCAACCCCTCTGAAGAGGTGCGGGGGGGCTGCCTTAATCAACATTCATGTCTTCGGCACCCGGGGAACAGTGGGTTAACTGCTTTGCTCAGGAGCAGAACAACATATTTTTTACCTTGTCAGCTCAGGGATTTGTTTGAGTAACCTTTCCCAACACTAACCACTAGGCTACCTGCCGCCCCTATAGCTACCTGCCGCCCCTATAGCTACCTGCCGCCCCTATAGCTACCTGCCGCCCCTATAGCTACCTGCCGCCCCTATAGCTACCTGCCGCCCCTATAGCTACCTACCGCCCCTATAGCTACCTACTGCCCCTATAGGGGGTCCAAGAGGCAAAACAAATACAAATCACATTTTTTATATTATTTTATATAGTGAACATAACACACCCACATCAAACCACACCCGCAAAATGAAAATGCATTTTACTTAATGAGGAGGAAGACCGAGGTGAAATCAGTATGTTCAGGCCCCCTTTAAACTAGCCACTGCCAACAAATGCATTAAAAAAAAGTCAATCAACCACACAGCATGTCATGCCCACATCATCTGAAAGTAATTTTAAATCAAGTCAGTTAGCAATATAATCAACATAAGAGATGATTTGGCATGTTATTTTTTATCAATGATTCCAAATGAGCACAAGAAGAAAGTTGTTTTGTCTGAACCTAGAAACAGGTTTGATTGAGAGGGACCCAATCTAACATACCACAATGGGGTTGAAAAACAGGTTTGATTGAGAGGATCACAACCTAACATACCACAATTGGGCTCCCGAGTGGCGCAGCAGTCTAAGGCACTACAGCTCAATGCAAGAGGTGTCACTGCAGACCCTGATTTGATTCCAGGCCTGTATCCCATTCGTCTGGGATTGGGAGTCCCATAGGGCTGCGCACAATTGGCCCAGTGTCGTCCGGATTTGGCAGGGGTAGGCTGTCATTGTAAATAAGAATTTGTGCTTAACTGACTTGCCTAGTTAAATAAAGCTTCAATAAATAACAATGGGGCTGAGAACAGGTTTGATTGAGAGGGGCCCAACCTGACAAAGGAAAACAAAGAATACATCTTAAAAAGTAATGAAAATAACAGAATAAAAAAGCTACAAAATATTTAGCTAAAAAAAAACAACATATTTCTAAATAGTCTGCCATACTTTATAGAAAAAGCAGTTTCAATCTTCACAAAGCCAAAGTCTTTGAATTACTACATCCAAGTTCAGGGTCAATGGAGATATTTCCACATGATTGATTTAAACTTGTTGATTGCAATATCTACCAGTCCCTGTCATACAGTAAAATACATATCCTAATCCCAGTCAGTACGGTTGATGTTGAAGTATTCATATACCTTTTTACAACTCACTTAAAGGATACCTCAATGGAAAGTGTTACCAATATCACTGACTTTTAAAAACCATAGCTATTCCTTCAAAGTTAGAGTATGAACTTGTATGACATATATTTATGTACCTACATTTCAATTTACCCCACTCCATTTCAAATTATTGACAAGTTAACAAATCAACAAGTAGGCTATACAGATGTCTGATGAATCAGTGGTGATTATGAAACCAGAACGGTATCTATGTAAATGTGGGTTGAGGGCCAGTGGAGGTTTGAGTGTCAGGGAAGAATTGAGGGGTAGTAGAGGGTTGAGTGTCAACGAAGAGTTCAGGGGTAGTAGAGGGTTGAGTGTCAGGGGAGGTTTGAGGGCCAGTGGTGGGTTGAGTGTCAACGAAGAGTTCAGGGGTAGTAGAGGGTTGAGTGTCAGGGGAGGTTTGAGGGCCAGTGGTGGGTTGAGTGTCAACGAAGAGTTCAGGGGTAGTAGAGGGTTGAGTGTCAGGGGAGGTTTGAGGGCCAGTGGTGGGTTGAGGGGTAGTAGAGGGTTGCTGGTCTCCACACTGGGCGCCGCTACATTTTGTGAAACGGTTCACTGTTATCTTCAGAGGTCCAAGGGCATTATTGCTGATGTGCTTCAAGAACTGAAATACAAGAAATACATTTATGTATGTTACTGTAAATGTGTAAAAACAATAAATCAAATGGAATTACCTGTACAGTGAGGGAAAAAAGTATTTGATCCCCTGCTGATTCTGTACGTTTGCCCACTGACAAAGAAATGATCCGTCTATAATTTTAATGGCAGGTTTATTTGAACAGTGAGAGACAGAATAACAACAAAAAAATCCAGAAAAACACATCAAAAATGTTATAAATTGATTTGCATTTTAATGAGGGAAATAAGTATTTGACCCCCTCTCAATCAAAAAGATTTCTGGCTCCCAGGTGTCTTTTATACAGGTAACGAGCTGAGATTTGGAGCACACTCTTAAAGGGAGTGCTCCTAATCTCAGTTTGTTACCTATATAAAAGACACCTGTCCACAGAAGCAATCAATCAATCAGATTCCAAACTCTCCACCATGGCCAAGACCAAAGAGCTCTCCAAGGATGTCAGGGACAATATTGTAGACCTACACAAGGCTGGAATGGGCTACAAGACCATCGCCAAGCAACTTGGTGAGGTGACAACAGTCGGTGCGATTATTCGCAAATGGAAGAAACACAAAAGAACTGTCCATCTCCCTCGGCCTGGGGCTCCATGCAAGATCTCACCTAATGGAGTTGCAATGATCATGAGAACGGTGAGGAATCAGCCCAGAACTACACGGGAGGATCTTGTCAATGATCTCAAGGCAGCTAGGACCATAGTCACCAAGAAACCAATTGGTAACACACTACGCTGTGAAGGACTGAAATCCTGCAGCGCCCGCAAGGTCCCCCTGCTCAAGAAAGCACATATACATGCCCGTCTGAAGTTTGCCAATGAAGATCTGAATGATTCAGAGGACAACTGGGTGAAAGTGTTGTGGTCAGATGAGACCAAAATGGATCTCTTTGGCATCAACTCAACGTGTTTGGAGGAGGAGGAATGCTGCCTATGACCCCAAGAACACCTTACCCACCGTCAAACATGGAGGTGGAAACATTATGCTTTGGGGGTGTTTTTCTGCTAAGGGGACACCGCATCAAAGGGACGATGGTCGGGGCCATGTACCATCAAATCTTGAGTGAGAACCTCCTTCCCTCAGCCAGGGCATTGAAAATGGGTCGTGGATGGGTAATCCAGCATGACAATGACCCAAAACACATGGCCAAGGCAACAAAGGAGTGGCTCAAGAAGAAGCACATTAAGGTCCTGGAGTGGCCTAGCCAGTCTCCCGACCTTAATCCCATAGAAAATCTGTGGAGGGAGCTAAAGGTTCGAGTTGCCAAACGTCAGCCTCGAAACCTTAATGACTTGCAGAAGATCTGCAAAGAGGAGTGGGACAAAATCCCTCCTGAGATGTGTGCAAACCTGGTGGCCATCTACAAGAACGGTCTGACCTCTGTGATTGCCAACAAGGATTTTGCCACCAAGTAGTAAGTCATGTTTTGCAGAGGGGTCAAATACTTATTTCCCTCATTAAAATGCAAATCAATTTATAACATTTTTGACATGCGTTTTTCTGGATTTTTTGTTGTTGTTATTCTGTCTCTCACTGTTCAAATACACCTACCATTAAAATTATAGACGGATCATTTCTTTGTCAGTGATCAAATACTTTTTTCCCTCACTGTATATGTATAGATCCCCATCTTATTGGTTCATCTACACATTTACAGGGGAATCTATAGATTTATCATATAGACAAAGATGTTTGATAAATGTGTAAAGAGGCCTTTTGAACATCAGTAGGATTTTATGCAGGCAGATAGTAGCATGGGTCTGTGTGTATGGGGCAAAGTTACATTTTGGGCCAAATAAGTAACTTTGGGATTTTATCTAGGTCAAACCAACACTATCAATCATGTTGCTTTAGCTCTCGTGTCAAGTTCTCACCAAAACTCTCCACCAGCAAGGCTCCTCTGCATGCCCCATAGCTAACTCTTGTGAGCAAAATCGAAAACAAAAAATTAATTAATCTAACACATGCAAGCAGAAAACTGATTAAAAAAACCCACAAAAGAAGGTCCTTGTCCTGGGTGGATCTAACCTATCGCTTTGTATTGATCTAAAATAACCAAGATGGCCCAAAAATGTAATCTTGCACGCACATACATGATAATATCTGCCTGCATTAGCCTACCACTGTTCAAAAGGCTTCTCTTTACACATTCAGTGGGAGATCTACAGATTATCTTGGGAAAGTCACCAGCAGAACCTGGAATCTATAGATTTACAGTTTATCCATTTACCGTAACGTTGGAATTTTCAAATACATTTTTATTAATTCCAATTATTCATCCTGTTTACTATTTTGATTTCCACATTACAAAAGGAATTGGAATTTATCAAGCATTCAATTCTGAATTGATAACAACCTGACTGACAGACAGAGGGACGACAGACAGAGGGAAGACAGACAGATTGCCAACATACCTCCTCAATGTTTGAAACGATTGCATCGCTATCCAGATTTTCGTAGCTGGATAAATTCACCATTGCATGTGCAAATGTGGTCAGGTCTGAGGAAGATGGAAGTGATGAGACATAAATAGTTAAGGTCAATGTTCAGGGAATATGTACTTTACATTTCTGCAACGCTGTGATTTTTCCCTTGTACGGTGCCTTCAGGAAGTATTCAGACTCACGTGTTGTTGCGTTACAGCCTACATTTACAATGGATTCAATTGAGATTTATTGTAATCGGCTTACACACACACACACACACACAACACCCCGTAATGTCAAAGTGGAATTATACATTTTTACAAATGAATAAAAAATAAAAGCTGAAATGTCTTGAGTCAATAAGTATTAAATTCCTTTGTTATGGCCTACATAAATTCAGGTGTAAAAATCTGCTGATCAAGTCACATAATCAGTTGGATGGACTCACTCTGCGTGCAATAGTAGTGTTTAACATGATTTTTGAATGACTCTCATCTCTGTACCCCACACATACAATTATCTGTAAGGTCCGTTAGTCGAGCAGTACATTTAAAACACAGATTCAACAACAAAGACCAGGGAGGTTTTCCAATGCCTCGCAAAGAAGAGCACCTATTGGTAGATGGGTACAATTGAATATCCCTTTTAACATGGAGAAGTAATTAATTACACTTTGGATGGTGCCGCAATACACCCAGTCACTAGTTAGATACAGGCGTCTTTTCTAACTCAGTTGCCGGAGAGGAAGGAAACCGCTCAGGGATTTCACCATGAGGAAAATGGTGAATTTAAAACAGTTACAGAGTTTAATGGCCGTCATAGGAGAAAACTGAGGATGGATCAACAACAGTGTAGTTACTCCACAAAACTAACCTAAATAATAGACTGAAAAGAAGGAAGCCTGTACATAATAAAAATATTCCAAAACATGCATCCTGTTAGCAACAAGGCACTAAAGTAATATTGCAGTGCCAGACGTGTCCCCCTGCTTAAGCTAGTACATGTCCAGGCCCGTCTGAAGTTTGCTAGAGAGCATTTGGATGATCCAGAAGAAGATTGGGAGAATGTCATATGGTCAGATGAAACCAAAATATAACTTTTTGGTAAAAACTCAACTCGTCGTGTTTGGTGGACAAAAAAATGCTGAGTTGCATCCAAAGAACACCATACCTACTGTGAAGCATGGGGGTGGAAACATCATGCTTTGGGGCTGTTTTTATGCAAAGGGACCAGGACGATTGATCCGTGTAAAGGAAAGAATGAATGGGGACATGTATCGTAAGATTTTGAGTGAAAACCTCCTTCCATCAGCAAGGGCATTGAAGATGAAACGTGGCTGGGTCTTTCAGCATGTCAATGATCCCAAACACACCGCCCGGGCAACGAAGGAGTGGCTTCGTAAGAAACATTTCAAGGTCCTGGAGTGGCCTAGCCAGTCTCCAGATCTCAACCCCATAGAAAATCTTTGGAGGGAGTTGAAAGTCTGTGTTGCCCAGCAATAGCCCCAAAACATCACTGCTCTAGAGGAGATCTGCATGGAGGAATGGGCCAAAATACCAGCAACAGTGTGTGAAAACCTTGTGAAGATTTACAGAAAACATTTGACCTCTGTCATTGCCAACAAAGGGTATATAACAAAGTATTGAGATAAACTTTTGTTATTGACCAAATACTTATTTTCCACCATCATTTGCAAATGAATTCATTAAAAATCCTACAATGTGATTTTCTGGATTTTTTCCCCTCATTTTATCTGTCATAGTTGAAGTGTACCTATGATGAAAATTACAGGCCTCTCTCATCTTTTTAAGTGGGAGACCTTGCACAATTGGTGGCTGACTAAATACTTTTTTGCCCCACTGTACATACTATCTCAATTGGCCCTACCAACGAGTGCTCCCGCACATTGGCTAACCGGGCTATCTGCATTGTGTCCTGCCATCCCCTCTTTATGCTACTGGTACTATCTGTTCATCATATATGCATAGTCACTTTAACCATATCTACATGTACATACTACCTCAATCAGCCTGACTAACCTGTGTCTGTATGTAGCCTCCCTATTGTTATAGCCTCACTACTGTATTCAGCCTCACTACTGTATTTCACTGTCTTTTTACTGTTGTATTCGGCGCACGTGACAAATAAACGTTGATTTGATCTCAACCCAATTGTGATGGTTTGGGATGAGTTGGACCAGAGTGAAGGAAAAGCAGGCAAGTGCTCAGCATATGTGGAAACTCCTTCAAGACGGTTGGAAAAACATTCCAAGGGAAGCTGGTTTCGAGAATGCCAAGAGTGTGCAAAGTTGTCATCTAGGCAAAAGTCTGGCTACTTTGAAGAATCTCAAATATAAAACATATTTCGATTTGTTTAACACCTTTTAGGTAACTACAACAGCGAATAGCAAGTGTGAAGGGGGGGGGGGTCAATGTAAATAGTCTGAGTGGCCATTTGATTAGTTGTTCAGCAGTCTTATGGCTTGTGGGTAGAAGCTGTTAAGGAGCCACTGTTGCTCTTTACCTCTACCTAGACTACATGTACAAAAACCTTGACTAACCTCTACCCCAGCACATAGACCCAGTAACCCCGTATATAGCCTCGTTATTGTTATTTTGTGTTACTTTTTATAATTCTTTACTTTAGTTTATTTGGTAAATATTTCCTTAACTCTTTCTTGAACTGCATTGTTGGTTAAGGGATTGTAAGTAAAGCATTTCACTGGTTGTATTCGGCGCATATCACACACAAAGTTTCATTTGATACATGGTTCCATATGTGTTATTTCATAGTTTTGATGTCTTCACTATTCTACAACGTAGAAAATAGTAAAAAAAAATATAAAGAAAAACCCTTGAATGAGTAGGTGTGTTCAGACTTTTGACTGGTACTGTACATGAATAACATGACGATGACTGGGAATGTTCAAAAGGGCTAGGATTGTTAAGATCACAGACAGAAAGAATTGCATGCCATGCTCAGGAAGTAAATGGAATTGAATACAATAACATCTGGGCTGTATCTTAGTACTGTAAATCACTTTGGCCTAATAACATCTATATTAAGAATGAACTAAGTTGATGGCAAGCAAAATTTGTTAGTCACATTTGGCCCACAATGTACATTTGACATAAAAACTAAATTCCCACGTACCTGCTGTAGGAATTGTTGTTGGTTGAACGGCTGTGGGTGTTGTTGAATCCTCTGGGACACCAGCTGTGGGTGTTGTTGTAAAATCCGCGATAACAGTTGTGGTTGTTATTTCCTCAGGGGCAGTAGTTGTATCCCATGGGGCAGTAGTTGTATCCCATGGGGCAGTAGTTGTATCCCATGGGGCAGTAGTTGTATCCCCAGGGGCAGTAGTTGTATCCCCAGGGGCAGTAGTTGTATCCCCAGGGGCAGTAGTTGTGGTTGTAGGTGTTGTGGTTGACGGTGCCAACAACGGGTTAGCAGTTAAGGTTATGGAACTTGTGGTTGATGTTGTAAACGATGGGCTAGCTGTTGTGGTTGTGAAGAAAGAATTGATGTAGCAAAAACAGATTATCATCAATGCTGATTAAACAAATGTACAGCCTGTTGCACAATTTTGTGAAAGACTTGGTGTTTACCACTCAATCCCAAATGTTTGCAATGCTGTGGACTTTGAATAGAGTGGAGGATGTGTTGCCACAGGAAATATAGCCTGAATGTCCAATAATAAGTTAATGCTGTAATAACAAAAACGGACGACTGTAACAGTCATGTCATTGCAACAGTGGATGCTGTTTGACTGAATGCAAACAAGCTTGCGTCTCTACCACCACAAGTTGACTAGAAAAAAAGTTGACATTTAATTTAGGTTCTGAACAACACATATAAGGCTCTATGATTGCCTGGCGTTTTTAATAAAATAAAAATGTAACCTTTATTTAACTAGGCAAGTCAGTTAAGAACAAATTCTTATTTACAATGACGGCCTGCAACGGTAGTGATGCCTCTAGCACTGAGATGCAGTGCCTTAGACTGCTGCACCAGGGGGTCTGTAGTGATGCCTCTAGCACTGAGATGCAGTGTCTTAGACCGCTGTGCCACTCGGGAGCCCAGTGTTAAGGCGGCGCTAGTGTCAAACGCACACTCTTTGGCTAATTTCAATTTAGAAAATATCAGAGCGCTGGCTTTTACAACCCTGGCGCCAATTTACCTGACTTATATCAGCTATCTTGGACATATTTGAGGTGTGTCCTTAAAAACGTTGGCCAATGTGCCAATTTCAAGCAGCGCTACTGTTGATATTTAAGACTCACCAAAAGCTGGTCTTGGCAGTAACACAAGTGGTTTTGGTATTGATCTTGCCAGCAGACGCACAGAGTAGGTTAATCAGTAGCCTTTAACCAATGTTTTATTAAATATCACAAGCAGCAAAACAGGCATTCACGTGTTTTCTTTATATTGGACATCCTTTTTGTCCCTGCAACTTCTGTGAAACGTTTGGACTCATTAGGTCTATGTGCGATGCCTATTTAATGAAATGTGTCAATGACTGTAGGAAGTCTTTCTAGGTCAAGTTATTACACTTGAATGAAAGGTGTCAGTGACTGTAGCAAGTCTGTTTAGGTCAAGTTATTACAATAGAATGAAAGGTGTCAGTGACTGTAGCAAGTCTGTCTAGGTCAAGTTATTACAATTCAATGAAAGGTGTCAGTGACTGTAGCAAGTCTGTTTAGGTCAAGTTATTACAATTCAATGAAAGGTGTCAGTGACTGTAGCAAGTCTGTCTAGGTCAAGTTATTACAATTCAATGAAAGGTGTCAGTGACTGTAGCAAGTCTGTTTAGGTCAAGTTATTACAATTCAATGAAAGGTGTCAGTGACTGTAGCAAGTCTGTCTAGGTCAAGTTATTACAATTCAATGAAAGGTGTCAGTGACTGTAGCAAGTCTGTTTAGGTCAAGTTATTACAATAGAATGAAAGGTGTCAGTGACTGTAGAAAGTCTGTTTAGGAATTGCTTATTAGAATGCATATTGTTTTTCCTTCATAATTTTCTTTAAAAAAATGGCATCTTACACTTTCAAGCTTTAGGACCTAACTGTTAAATCGCGGTAATTCCTTGGTGCTGAATCCGCTTGTTGCCATGGCTATTGGCCTGTTAGTTTGTTTACCTTTCTCGTGGCAAAGTCACTAACAGGCCATAACCACAGTGATAGTAGGTGAATCTTATTATAACGTTTGGGCAACGTCCAACTGTCCATGGCTCAAACATGCAGAGCATTTTCAAAATGAGACTGAAACGTGTGTAGATGGATGTTTCCACATTGAAGCCAATAAAAAAAAAAGAGATTATATTGTTGTTATAACTAGACCTATTGTAGGGTTACTGTCTGCTATTTAATCATCTATATTCAGTGAATAGAAGAGCCCTTAGGTCTATGTGTGCACCGAGTGCCTTATGCTCATGGAACGAGAGTCATTTCAGCTGCTGCTCAGTGCACTAACACAGAACCCAAACCGGCTGCGCGCGTGCGCCATCGTGCGTAAATGTATTTTGTCCCCCCACACCAAACGCGATCACGACACGCAGGTTAAAATATCAAAACAAACTCTGAACCAATTACATTAATTTGGGGACAGGTCGAAAAGCATTAAACATTTATGGCAATTTAGCTAGCTAGCTTGCACTTGCTAGCTAATTTGTCCTATTTAGCTAGCTTGCTGTTGCTAGCTAATTTGTCCTGGGATATAAACATTGAGTTGTTATTTTACCTGAAATGCACAAGGTCCTCTACTCTGACAATTAATCCACACATAAAATGGTCAACCGAATAATTTCTAGTCATCTCTCCTCCTTTCAGGCTTTTTCCTCTTTGAACTTATATGGTGATGCATCTAAACTTTCATAGTATTACAACAACAACACAGTTTGTCTTTCAAGCACCCACGTGGGTATAACCAAAGAAGGAGATGGCACTTGGGTATCTGCTTCTATGAACCAATGAGAAGATGGAAGAGGCAGGACTCGCAGCGTGATCTGCGTCACAAATAGAGCTGATTTCTATTTTAGCCCTTGGTAACGCAGATGCTCCGTTGACGAGCGCCAGCAGTGTAGTCAGGGTGTTAGTTTTGAGAAATACGTTTCCAGAGGGGCGTCGAAAACTCTGTTTTAATGTATTTACTTTTATTTATCTAGGCAAGTCAATTAAGAACAAATTACAATGATGGCCTACGTAGCCTCAGCCATATAAACATGATTGTTGTTTAAAAAAACTGATCGTTTTAATTTGATACATTTTTTAATTTATTTTTTAGAAAGATTCACCTTCCATGGGTTTATTTAGTCTGCTATTCCCGGAGAAGTGCAAATATGATCTGTAAGACGGTTCCATGATGTTTATAAAACATGACATTTGCGAGTGGTATACCGGTCAGTGGATGTTCCCCCTTACTCGTTATATTGGATATTTATCCAGCTCCTGTGAAAAGTTGGATGTGTGTAAAACCCTTCATAGTCTCAATAGCTTTGTCTGTATTATATGCCTACACCCGCGGGAGTAATCACGGTGCCTGTAACTATATTTATAACAAGTTGTTTGGGGTTTTAATTAGAATTTGATTGGAATTATACAGTGTATTGTTAGGCCTTATCAATAACCTAGGGAATTTAATCTTGTTTATTGACTACGTTTGGCATGTCCATGTCCAGACTGCAATTTACACTAGGTCTAGCCCCTATATCAGCGCGAATAGTATTTAGCCTATGTTTAACAACGTATTTCCATAATGTAAGCAATTCAGATATGCTCAAACCTGACAAAGATTCCAATGTAGATTGAAAGATCGGTTTGTGCGTCATATCAGAAGCATATCATAGATGTGTACACACCTTATTTGATGATAAGATTACGTCAACGTTCATTGTTAAAATAATCTTCATTGTCTGCAACCAATTACCAGTTTAACGTGCACAACAACTGGACAAAAGTCATTAAATAGCTATCAATTAACACAATTTGGGTCATAATTCCTACAAAGCGATTTTTTTGTGAAGCTCACTTCGACCAATAAAACACGGTGTATAGGCTCGCTAGATAAGACACAATAGCCTTGATTGAATCTCAACATACCAACAAACCTACATTGATATATATTGACTACACAAAAAATAGGATTCAGAAGTGGCTACTTACTCGTGAATTGCCCCGAGGACAGGACGAACGTTCCAACAAAGAGAATCAAATAAAGCATTGTGAATGTGGGCAGTAGAGAAGGGTTCGTTAGCAACACAAACAAACGTATTTATTTCAGTGTCTGTTTAATTTTTTTTGCAGGTCTGTGTCGTATTATACTGGTTGAAAGTGGGAGTGGTCTGGTCATCTAGAAATCTGATACCTCCTTCTCTCTTTTCACCTGTGATTAAAACATTGGGAGAGACGTTGCACGGGCATGTGGAATTCAATGTTAATTGTCCCATCGAAACAAAGGTGCTACGTACAGTGAGCTCCAAAAGAATTGGGACAACTATTTTTTTTTCTAGTTTTGGCTCTGTAATCCAGCATTTTGGATTTGAAATTATACAATAATCCTGAATGAATCGTGAATAATGACGATTGAGAAAGTTACAGAGGCACAACTATCAACTATATACTAACCTCCCCTGTTATTGTAATGGTGAGAGGTTAGCATGTCTTGGGGTGTATGATATTTGTGCGTCTAAATATCTCACTCATCATTATTCACGATTCATTCAGGATAGCATCCACATTAATGTAGAAGTGTTTAGAAATATAATATATTTTTTATTCACAATGAAAGTGACTCCAAAATGACAATACATTATTTATTATTAATTTCTATTGGGCACAAAATATTCTGAAACACAACCAAAACAAACAGCAAATGCATCCAACAAGTTTGTAGTCATAAGCTTGATGTAGTCATTGTGTGCTATGAATATGTGACCAAATAGTTACATTTGTACTACTTGAATACACAAATAAGTGAATTTGTCCCAATACTTTAGGTCCCCTAAAGGGGACTATGGACAAAAAGTGCTGTAATTTCTAAACGGTTCACCCGATATGGATGAAAATACCCTCAAATTAAAGTTGACAGCCTGCATGTTAACCTCATAGTCATTGTATTATTTCAAATCCAAAGTGCTGGAGTACAGTGTCATTGTCCCAATACTTTTGGAGCATACAGAAGAACCAATAGAGAACCAAAAAGGGTTCATATATGGAACCCCTAAATATATATATTTTTTTTACCTGAACCATCAATGATTTGAATCTTCTTCTGAAAAGAGTTCTTACATTTTGACCAAAGAACCGAAAGGTTCTATATAGAACAATGGGAAGTTCTAGGCGTAAAACTGGTATTTGTTCATTTCTCAAGTAAAGGATTAGCCAATGTCTTTACAATCTTGAATAACTGCAACATGCAGTACATTGTTTCCAAGGGCAAGGTGAATTACTGGCACTGAAACCAGAATGTTAACAGACAGGTTCTCTGTGTAGATTTTAAATTTCTTCCTTCTTCCTTGTATAGTTCAGATTACTTTTCTGGCAGCAGAAGCAAACATAGCGTTAATAGAGGCAGTTTACATGTGTGTGTGTGTGTGTGTACCAAGGGTTTGTACTGAGTCGGAATTTTGAAGGTCTGCGCTCCTTTAACATGTAATACATTTCAAAAGGGTATAAAACGTATTAAAATGGGATAATTTTGGAGGTTGCGTACATACATACAAAAAAAATCAAATGTGTTTGCCCAATATATAAATAAAAAAAAACAAGGATATCTCTAGCTCCAATAGCCACAGACACAAGCAAGAGACAGGCAAGAAACAGGCAAGAGACAGGCAAGAGGCAGGTAGGATACAGGCAAGAGACAGGCAGGAGATAGACAAGAGACAGGCAGGAGACAGGCAGGAGACAGGCAGTTTTTATTTATTTATTTATTTTCTCATTTCCTTCTTTTAATAAGGACGATCAAAATGCCCACATTATCGGCAAAATATTTGGTAACAATTTACTTTGACTACATATCCATAACGCATTTATGACACATCTATAGGCGTTTCATGGACGTGTCATAACAGGTCCCAGCCACATTATTGAAGGTTAATTAAATATATCCATAGCATATCTATAGCGCATTCATGTCATGCTATGCAAGAGCTCATTTTTTAGGTACATTAATAGATGCATCATTACAACGACAGCGTAGTGTCATCATTATGGCTGTTCTCAAAAGTGTGCTTCTGCCATACCAGCGTTAATGAATATCTCAAAAGACCAAGCCACGTTTAGAAAATTATGTTTCGAGTTTTAACGTCACGTGCACAAGTACTGTGAAATGCCTTTCTTGTAAGTTACAAACCCAACAATGCAGTAATCAATAGCAATGTAGCGCTACAAATAACAAGGTTGAAAAGAAACACACATAATAAATAGAAATAAGAAGAACACAAGAAAGTAAGAAGCTATATAAAGGGTCAGTTCCAGGGTCAGTTCCAGGGTCAGCTCCAGGGTCAGCTCCAGGGCCAGTTCCAGTACCATATTAACAATGTGCAGGGATACTGGAGTGGTAGAGGTAGATAGGTGTAGGGGTAAGGTAACTAGGCATCAGGATATATGATAAAGAGAGTAGCAGCAGTGTAAAGGATGATTGTATATGAGTGTGCATGCGTGTGTGTAGAGTCAGTATGAATGTGTGTGTATGTTATGTGTGTTTGAGCAAATTAAGTGAGTGTTGAAGTCTGTGTGTGTCGGAGTGTCCGTGAGTGAGTGTGTACAGTCCTGTGAGTATGAGTAGAAACAAAAAGTGCAAATAAAATCAAATATACTGGCTATATATGCTGATATACAGAGCCGTGAAAAAGCCTTTTCCCCCTTTCAGATTTTCTCTATTTGTGCATAATTTTGAATGTTATCAGATCTTCAACCAAAACCTAATATTAGATAAAGGAAACCTGAGTTTATGAATAACAAATATTTATTTAAAGTTATGCAACACCCAATTCCCCTGTGTGAAAAACTATTTGCCCACTTCCGTTCAACAACTGGTTGTGCCACCTTTAGCTGCAATGACTGTGATCAAATGCTTCCTGTAGTTATTGATCAGTCTCTCACGTCACTGTAGAGGAATTCTGGCCCACTCGTCCATGTAGAACTGTGACATTTGTGGGTTTTCTAACATGAACTGTTCGTTTCAAGTGCTGCCACAACATCTCAATTGGGATTAGGTCTGGACTTTGACTAGGCCATTCCAAACCTTAAAATGTGTTACTTTTTAGCCATTTTTCATGAAGACTTGATTGTGTGTTTTGAATCATTGTCTTGCTGCATGACCCAGCTGCTCTTCAGCTCACGGATGGATATTCTCCGATACAGAGCAGAACTCATGGTTCCTTCTATAAAGGCAAAACATTTTTTTAAACCTTTATTTAACTAGGCAAGTCAGTCAAGAACAAATTCTTACGTACAATGACGGCCTTGGAACAGTGGGTTAACTGCCTTTTTCAGGGGCTGAATGACAGATTTACCTTGTGTTGGGGAATAATCAGAATTAGTTGGTAACATAGGTGAGATGTTTTATATTCATTATATGTGTGTAAGTTACTTCTCATCAGAATGTTATTTTTGTATAATACTGTGGCCGGGTTGCAGTCATCTGTTCTCTGTCAGGACTAAGTTACTTGGGCCGCAGAGAGGGGAGAGGTCAAGCGTGTATCTCTTGGCTCCACAATGTCTGTGTGCCAGTCAATGTGTCTCTGGGATCTTGTCAAGGAGGGGTGGATTTGATATATGCCTGTTGATATGAGGATTTGTTTAATGGTTCTGAGAGCGAGAAAATAACATAGTTTAGGAGACAAAGCTGAACGATAATTTATGGTTTGTGCTGTCTGGCTATGTGTGTCTTTGCTATAAAGGATCTCAGTTGCAATGTGTAAGGACTCTCAGAGAATTCATTTATAGACACTGAATTGATCTGAGAGTCACAGGGTTGTGATGGAGCTCATATAATTAAAGATGGACTTTATGATAACTCTGACTTGTGTGTGGTTTGCTCTCATGATTTGGTAAATACAGGAAATTTCCACGACACTTGTCAGCTCAGGGATTCAATCTAGCAACCTTTTGGTTACTGGCCAGACGCTCTAACCACTAGGCTACATGCCACCCTAACCACTAGGCTACATGCCGCCCTTAGGCTACCTGCTGTCATACAGGTCCTGAGGGAACAAAACATCCCCAAACCATCACACTACCACCACTATGCTGGACCGTTGGTATGAGGTTTTTACTGTGGAATGCAGTGTTCGCCAGACATAATGGGACCCATGTCGTCCGAAAAGTTGACTCAAATTTGCCAAAAAGCACCTATGGACAGAGGATTTAAAAAACCCTTTTGGATCCCATGGGTATGGATTGCATTTCCATTTTGTGTCACTGATCTACACACAATACGCCATGGTGTCAAAGTGGAATTATGTTAACCTCTATGGGAGAGTGCACAGTTATGAACTTTAAAATGTATTAATAAACCAATTAGGCACATTTGGGCAGTCTTGATACAACATTTTGAACAGAAATACAATGGTTAGTAGAATCAGTCTAAAACTTTGCACTTACACTGCTACCATCTAGTGGCCAAAATCTAAATTGCGCCATAATAGTACATTATGGCTTTTCTCTTGCATCTAATGTGTTATATACTGTAACATTAATTCCACAGTTACACAAGCTTCAGTGTTTCCTTAGAAATGGTATCAAGAATATGCATATCCTTGCTTCAGGTCCTGAGCTACAGGCAGTTAGATTTGGGTCTGTCATTTTAGGAAAAAAACAGAAAAAAAGGGTCCGATCCTTAAGAGGTTTTAAGACATTTTTACAATTTCATAAAAAATGAAAAGCTGAAATGTCTTGAATCAATAAGTATTCAATCCCTTTGTTATGGAAAGCTTAAATAAGTTCAGGAGTAACAAAAACGCTAAACAAGTCAGATATTAATAAGTTGCATGGACTAACTCTGTGTGCATTAATGGAGTTTAACATGATTTTTGAATGACTACTCACCCCATCTCCGTACCCCACACGTATAATGTAACATATCACATACAGTGCCTTGCGAAAGTATTCGGCCCCCTTGAACTTTGCGACCTTTTGCCACATTTCAGGCTTCAAACATAAAGATATAAAACTGTATTTTTTTGTGAAGAATCAACAACAAGTGGGACACAATCATGAAGTGGAACGACATTTATTGGATATTTCAAACTTTTTTAACAAATCAAAAACTGAAAAATTGGGCGTGCAAAATTATTCAGCCCCCTTAAGTTAATACTTTGTAGCGCCACCTTTTGCTCCGATTACAGCTGTAAGTCGCTTGGGGTATGTCTCTATCAGTTTTGCACATCGAGAGACTGAAATTTTTTCCCATTCCTCCTTGCAAAACAGCTCGAGCTCAGTGAGGTTGGATGGAGAGCATTTGTGAACAGCAGTTTTCAGTTCTTTCCACAGATTCTCGATTGGATTCAGGTCTGGACTTTGACTTAGCCATTCTAACACCTGGATATGTTTATTTTTGAACCATTCCATTGTAGATTTTGCTTTATGTTTTGGATCATTGTCTTGTTGGAAAACAAATCTCCGTCCCAGTCTCAGGTCTTTTGCAGACTCCATCAGGTTTTCTTCCAGAATGGTCCTGTATTTGGCTCCACCCATCTTCCCATCAATTTTAACCATCTTCCCTGTCCCTGCTGAAGAAAAGCAGGCCCAAACCATGATGCTGCCACCACCATGTTTGACAGTGGGGATGGTGTGTTCAGGGTGATGAGCTGTGTTGCTTTTACGCCAAACATACCGTTTTGCATTGTTGCTAAAAAGTTCAATTTTGGTTTCATCTGACTAGAGCACCTTCTTCCACATGTTTGGTGTGTCTCCCAGGTGGCTTGTGGCAAACTTTAAACAACACTTTTTCTGGATATCTTTAAGAAATGTCTTTCTTCTTGCCACTCTTCCATAAAGGCCAGATTTGTGCAATATACGACTGATTGTTGTCCTATGGACAGAGTCTCCCACCACAGCTGTAGATCTCTGCAGTTCATCCAGAGTGATCATGGGTCTCTTGGCTGCATCTCTGATCAGTCTTCTCCTTGTATGAGCTGAAAGTTTAGAGGGACGGCCAGGTCTTGGTAGATTTGCAGTGGTCTGATACTCCTTCCATTTCAATATTATCGCTTGCACAGTGCTCCTTGGGATGTTTAAAGCTTGGGAAATCTTTTTGTATCCAAATCCGGCTTTAAACTTCTTCACAACAGTATCTCGGACCTGCCTGGTGTGTTCCTTGTTCTTCATGATGCTCTCTGCGCTTTTAACGGACCTCTGAGACTATCACAGTGCAGGTGCATTTATACGGAGACTTGATTACACACAGGTGGATTGTATTTATCATCATTAGTCATTTAGGTCAACATTGGATCATTCAGAGATCCTCACTGAACTTCTGGAGAGAGTTTGCTGCACTGAAAGTAAAGGGGCTGAATAATTTTGCACGCCCAATTTTTCAGTTTTTGATTTGTTAAAAAAGTTTGAAATATCCAATAAATGTCGTTCCACTTCATGATTGTGTCCCACTTGTTGTTGATTCTTCACAAAAAAATACAGTTTTATATCTTTATGTTTGAAGCCTGAAATGTGGCAAAAGGTCGCAAAGTTCAAGGGGGCCGAATACTTTCGCAAGGCACTGTATCTGTAAGGTCCCTCAGTCGAGCACAGATTCAACGACAAAGTCTGGGGATGTTTTCCAATGTCTCGCAAAGAAGGGCACCTATTGATAAAAAGCAGACATTGAATATCCCTTTGAGCATTGTGAAATGATTAAACTTTGGATGTTGTAACTATACATGTTATGCACGTGAGTGAGGACCCAAAAGCGGTTTAACAAAAACAGAGTCCTTTAATGTCAAAACACAGGGAAAACATAGATCCTCTTCCGATGTATATAATGGCAAAATAGACAACCCGCAGAGAGGGCGATAAATGAATCATAAAGTCCTTCTGATATTTACAGAAGAGTCCCCCTTCTAGCAGCAGAGGAGAATAGCTGGGTTAGAGTCCCCTTCTTAGCAGCAGAGGAGAATAGCTGGGTTAGCGGCGACAAACTGCTGGTCTCTCTGGGTAGGCGCGGGTCGTAGAGGACAGAGGTACCTGATCACACGTAGCATCAGATGAACAGGCAGATTCCGACAGGACAGGACAAGGGTGAAGCAAACGAGACGATAGTTTGGTAGATAGGTGCGCCCTCGACAAGGATGGGGGGGGGGGGAAAGACGAGCGGGGGCGCGAAGAACGGGCTTAACACAGGAGACATGGAAGACCGGGTGGACGCGACGAAGATATCGCGGAAGAAGAAGTCGCACTGCGACAGGATTAATGATCTGAGAAATACGGAATGGACCAATGAACCGCGGGGTCAACTTGCGAGAAGCTGTCTTAAGGGGAAGGTTCTGAGTGGAGAGCCAAACTCTCTGACCGCGACAATATCTAGGACTCTTAGTTCTACGCTTATTAGCGGCTCTCACAGTCTGCGCCCTATAACGGCAAAGTGCAGACCTGACCCTCTTCCAGGTGCGCTCGCAACGTTGGACAAAAGCCTGAGCGGAGGGGACGCTGGACTCGGCGAACTGAGACGAGAACAGCGGAGGCTGGTACCCGAGGCTACTCTGAAAAGGAGATAGCCCGGTCGCAGACGAAGGAAGCGAGTTGTGGGCGTATTCTGCCCTGGGGAGCTGTTCTGACCAAGACGCAGGGTTACGAAAAGAAAGACTGCGTAAGATGCGACCAATAGTCTGATTGGCCCGTTCTGCTTGACCGTTAGAAGGGGGGTGAAAGCCGGAAGAGAGACTGACGGAAGCCCCAATCAAACGGCAAAACTCCCTCCAAAATTGAGACGTGAATTGCGGACCCCTGTCCGAAACGACGTCTGACGGAAGGCCATGAATTCTGAAAACATTCTCGATGATGATTTGTGCCGTCTCTTTAGCAGAAGGGAGCTTAGCGAGGGGAATAAAATGAGCCGCCTTAGAGAACCTATCGACAACCGTAAGAATAACAGTCTTCCCCGCTGACGAAGGCAGTCCGGTGATAAAATCTAAGGCGATGTGAGACCACGGTCGAGAGGGAATGGGAAGCGGTCTGAGACGGCCGGCAGGAGGGGAGTTACCGGACTTAGTCTGCGCGCAGACCGAACAAGCAGCCACGAAACGACGCGTGTCATGCTCCCGAGTGGGCCACCAAAAACGCTGGCGAATGGAAGCAAGCGTACCTCGAACGCCGGGGTGGCCGGCTAACTTGGCAGAGTGAGCCCACTGAAGAACGGCCAGACGAGTAGGAACGGGAACGAAAAGAAGGTTCCTAGGACAAGCGCGCGGCGACGGAGTGTGAGTGAGTGCTTGCTTTACCTGCCTATCAATTCCCCAGACAGTCAACCCGACAACACGCCCCTCAGGGAGAATCCCCTCGGGGTCAGTGGAGGCTACTGAAGAACTGAAGAGACGAGATAAAGCATCAGGCTTGGTGTTCTTAGAGCCCGAACGATAAGAAATTACGAACTCGAAACGAACGAAAAACAGCGCCCAACGAGCCTGACGCGCATTAAGTCGTTTGGCAGAACGGATGTACTCAAGGTTCCTATGGTCAGTCCAAACGACAAAAGGAACGGTCGCCCCCTCCAACCACTGTCGCCATTCGCCTAGGGCTAAGTGGATGGCAAGCAGTTCGCGGTTTCCCACATCATAGTTACGTTTCGACGGCGACAGGCGATGAGAAAAATACGCGCAAGGGTGGACCTTGTTGTCAGAGAGGGAGCGCTGATAAAGAATGGCTCCCACGCCCACCTCTGACGCGTCAACCTCGACAACGAACTGTCTAGAGACGTCAGGTGTAACAAGGATAGGAGCGGATGTAAAACGATTCTTGAGGAGATCAAAAGCTCTCTGGGCGGAAACGGACCACTTAAAGCACGTCTTGACAGAAGTAAGGGCTGTGAGAGGAGCTGCCACCTGACCGAAATTACGGATGAAACGACGATAGAAATTCGCAAAGCCGAGAAAGCGCTGCAGCTCGACGCGTGACTTAGGAACGGGCCAATCAATGACAGCTTGGACCTTAGCGGGATCCATCTTAATGCCTTCAGCGGAAATAACAGAACCGAGAAATGTGACAGTGACATGAAAAGTGCACTTCTCAGCCTTCACAAAAAGACAATTCTCTAAAAGGCGCTGGAGGACACGTCGAACGTGCTGAACATGAATCTGGAGTGACGGTGAAAAAATCAGGATATCGTCAAGGTAAACGAAAACAAAGATGTTCAGCATGTCTCTCAGGACGTCATTGACTAATGCCTGAAAGACAGCTGGAGCGTTAGCGAGGCCGAAAGGAAGAACCCGGTATTCAAAGTGCCCTAACGGAGTGTTAAATGCCGTTTTCCACTCGTCCCCCTCCCTGATGCGCACGAGATGGTAAGCGTTACGAAGGTCCAACTTAGTGAAAAACCTGGCTCCCTGCAGGATCTCGAAGGCTGAAGACATAAGAGGGAGCGGATAACGATTCTTCACTGTTATGTCATTCAGCCCTCGATAATCTATGCAGGGGCGCAGGGACCCGTCCTTCTTCTTAACAAAAAAAAACCCGCTCCGGCGGGAGAGGAGGAGGGGACTATGGTACCGGCGTCAAGAGCTACAGACAAATAATCTTTGAGAGCCTTACGTTCGGGAGCCGACAGAGAGTATAGTCTACCCCGGGGGGGAGTGGTTCCCGGAAGGAGATCAATACTACAATCATACGACCGGTGCGGAGGAAGAGAGGTGGCCCTGGACCGACTGAACACCGTGCGCAGATCGTGATATTCCTCCGGCACCCCGGTCAAATCACCAGGCTCCTCCTGTGAAGAAGAGACAGAGGAAACAGGAGGGATAGCAGACATTAAACATTTCACATGACAAGAGACGTTCCAGGAGAGGATAGAATTACTAGACCAATTAATAGAAGGATTATGACAAACTAGCCAGGGATGGCCCAAAACAACAGGTGTAAAAGGTGAACGAAAAATTAAAAAAGAAAGGGTTTCGCTATGATTACCAGAGACAGTGAGGGTTAAAGGTAGCGTCTCACGCTGAATCCTGGGGAGAGAACAAGGCCGTGGGCTCCCTTAACTGTCTGAGAGGAATGTCATGTTCCCGAGCCCAGGTCTCGTCCATAAAACAGCCCTCCGCCCCAGAGTCTATCAAGGCACTGCAGGAAGCTGACGAACCGGCCCAGCGTAGATGGACCGACAAGGTAGTGCAGGATCTTGAAGGAGAGACCAGAGTAGTAGCGCTCACCAGTAGCCCTCCGCTTACTGATGAGCTCTGGCTTTTACTGGACATGAAGTGACAAAATGACCAGCGGAACCGCAATAGAGACAGAGGCGGTTGGTGATTCTCCGTTCCCTCTCCTTAGTCGAGATGCGGATACCCCCCAGCTGCATAGGCTCAGCACCCGAGCCGGCGGAGGAAGATGGTAGTGATGCGGAGAGGGGGGCAACGGAGAACGCAAGCTCCTTTCCACGAGCTCGGTGACGAAGATCAACCCGTCGCTCTATGCGAATAGCGAGTTCAATCAAGGAATCCACGCTGGAAGGAACCTCCCGGGAGAGAATCTCATCCTTTACCTCCGCGCGGAGACCCTCCAGAAAACGAGCGAGCAAAGCCGGCTCGTTCCAGTCACTGGAGGCAGCAAGAGTGCGAAACTCAATAGAGTAATCTGTTATGGATCGATTACCTTGACATAGGGAAGACAGGACCCTGGAAGCTTCCTCCCCAAAAACAGAACGATCAAAAACCCGTATCATCTCCTCCTTAAAGTCCTGATACTGGTTAGTACACTCAGCCCTCGCCTCCCAGATTGCCGTGCCCCACTCACGAGCCCGTCCAGTAAGGAGAGATATGACGTAGGCGATACGAGCTGTGCTCCTGGAGTAAGTGTTGGGCTGGAGAGAAAACACAATATCACACTGGGTGAGGAACGAGCGGCATTCAGTGGGCTCCCCAGAGTAACACGGCGGGTTATTGATTCTGGGCTCCGGAGATTCGAAAGCCCTGGAAGTGGCCGGTGGATCGAGGCGGAGATGGTGAATCTGTTCTGTGAGGTCGGAGACTTGGGCGGCCAGGGTCTCAACGGCATGTCGAGCAGCAGACAATTCCTGCTCGTGTCTGCCTAGCATCGCTCCCTGGATCTCGACGGCTGAGTGGAGAGGATCCGAAGTCGCTGGGTCCATTCTTGGTCAGATTCTTCTGTTATGCACGTGAGTGAGGACCCAAAAGCGGTTTAACAAAAACAGAGTCCTTTAATGTCAAAACACAGGGAAAACATAGATCCTCTTCAGATGTATATAATGGCAAAATAGACAACCCGCAGAGAGGGCGATAAATGAATCATAAAGTCCTTCTGATATTTACAGAAGAGTCCCCCTTCTAGCAGCAGAGGAGAATAGCTGGGTTAGAGTCCCCTTCTTAGCAGCAGAGGAGAATAGCTGGGTTAGCGGCGACAGACTGCTGGTCTCTCTGGGTAGGCGCGGGTCGTAGAGGACAGAGGTACCTGATCACACGTAGCATCAGATGAACAGGCAGATTCCGACAGGACAGGACAAGGGTGAAGCAAACGAGACGATAGTTTGGTTCTGGCATGAGAAACTCAAACGAGAATCTGACAAAGACAGCAGCAGGAACAGAGAGAGAAATAGAGACCTAATCAGAGGGAAAAAAGGAACAGGTGGGAAAAGGGTGAACGAGGTAGTTTAGAGAAGATGAGGAACAGCTGGGAGAAGGAGAGGAAGAGAAGGTAACCTAATACGACCAGCAGAGGGAGACGAAGTGAAGAGAAAGAACAGGAACAAGACATAATATGACAATACATGACAATACACCTAGTCACAGAAAAGGTATAAGCTTAACTCAGTTGCCAGAGAGAAAGGAAACCACTCAGGGATTTAACCATGAGGCCAATGGTTATTTTAAACCAGTTACAGAGTTAAATAGCTGTGGAGAGAAAACTGAGGATGGATCAACAACATTGTAGTTACTCCACAATACTAAATGACAGTGGAAAAGGAGGAAGCCTGTACAGAACACAAATATTCCAAAACATGTATCCTGTTTGCAATAAGGCAATAAAGTAATAGTGCAAAGAATTGCGGGAAAGAAATGTACTTTTTGTCCAGAATACAAAGCATTATGTTTGGGCAAATCAAACACAACATATCACTGAGTAGCTCTCTTCAAATTTTCAAGCATGACATTCATGTTATGGGTATTCTTGTCATCGGCAAGGGAGTTTTTCAGATAAAAAGAAAAGGAATGGAGCTAAGCACATGCAAAATCCTAGAGGAAAACCAGGAGCATTCTACATTCTAACAGACACTGGGAGAAAAATCCACCTTTCAGCAGGACATTAACCTAAAACCTAAGGCCAATTATACATGTTAGTTACCAAGAAGATTTTGAAAGTTCACTGGGTGACCTAGTTACAGTTCTGACTTATTAAATTGTCTTGAAAATCTATGGCAAGACATAAAAATGGCTGTCTAGCAATGATCAACAACCGACTTGACAGAGCTTGAAGAATAATGGGCAAATATTGTACAATCCAGGTTTGCAAAGCTCTGAGAGACTTACCCAAAAAGACTAGCAATGGTAAACGCTACCTAAGATGATTCTAACATGTATTGACTCAGGGTGTTGAATTGTAACGACGTGCGCCTAGAGTCAGGAAGCAAGTTCAGAGAGTGAGTGTTATAATAAATAAAGGTAACATAATACAAAACAAGAAACACGAACAACGCACAGACATGAAAAATAAACAGTGACGCCTGGGGAAGGAACCAAAGGGAGTGACATATATAGGGAAGGTAATCAGGGAAGTGAAGGAGTCCAGGTGTGTCTGACGACACGCAGGTGTGCGTAACTATGGTGATAGGTGTGCGCCATAACGAGCAGCCTGGTGACCTAGAGGACGGAGAGAGCGCACACGTGACAGTACCCCCTCCCTGATGCGCGGCACCGGCCGCGACGCCGACCAAAATGATGATCCCTGGGATCAGGAGCGGACCGGTCACCTCTGCTGAGGCGCAGGAAATCTGTCAGTCCGGCTGAGACAATGGAGCATGGTGACCTAGAGCGCCGGAGAGAGCATACGTGATGGTACACCCTCCCCGGCGCTTTCGGCTCCAGCCACAGGACGCCAACCAAAGGGACGATCCCGGGGATCAGGAGCGGACCGGTCACCCCTGCTGATGCGCGGGAACCTGTCGCCGGCTGGGGCGTGGGAACCTGACAGACTGGCTGAGGCATGAGAGCCTGTCGAGCCGGTGGAAGCAGGGGAGACTGGCGATCTGTCTGAGGCATGAGAGCCTGACAAACTGGTGGAGGCAGGGAAGCCTGGCGATCTGTCTGAGGCATGAGAGCCTGACGAACTGGCAGAGGCAGGGGAGACTGGCGATCCAGCTGAGGCATGAGAGCCTGACGAACTGGCGGAGGCAGGTGAGCCTGGCAATCTGTCTGAGGCATGAAAGCCCGACAAACTGGTGGAGGCAGGTGAGCCTGCCAATCTGTCTGAGGCATGAGAGCCTGTAGAAGCTCCCGGACCCGACGTCATTCCCACTGACACACAAAACAATATACACTCCTTGATCATTCCCTTAGGTGAGGTGTCATTCTGTAACGACGTGCGCTGAGAGTCGGAAAGCAAGTTCAGGGAGTGAGTGTTTGGTCTAGATGTTTTGTCTGTTTAATAATTTTAATCCTACTTTTTAACACAAAAAAATGTGGAAATAGGTGTGAATACTTACTGAAGGCACTGCATACAGTCTAGTGAGTGTGCGTAGGGTCCGTGCCAGATAGGGTCTGAGCAGAAAGTTTGGGTAACATTGATTTACCATTTAGCATTCTTATGGCTTGGGGGTAGAAGCTGTCTGGGAGCCTGTTTGTGCGAAAACTGATGCTACTGTACCGTTTGCCAGATGGTAGCGGAGTGAACAGTTAGTCTGTGGCTTGGGTGGCTGAAGTCTTTCCTCCTCTGTAGTGCATTGTGGTCAAAGGTGGTGCATTTGCCATACCAAGTGGTGATCCAGCCAGTCAAGATGCTCTCAATGGTGCAACTGTATAACTGTTTGAGGATCCAAGGGCCCATTCCTAGGGCTGTGGCGGTCGTGACATTTTGTCAGACGGTTATTGTCATGCAAAAGACTGCCAGTCTCACGATAAATGACCGTTAATTAACATAAACACATTTAGCATCTCCATGCCTCCACGCATACAGGACGAATACAAGCCGCTGGTGCTTGCCTTTGGAACGTCTACATTTTAAAAAGTCTAATAAATCAGTTTAACATACACCATCCCAATAAATCCATTATTTATTTTAGGCAGGTCTAAAGAAACATTATGATATGAAGAAAATACGTTTCAGAAGAACAGAATATGACTTGGCCTAGTGTACGTTCTCTGGCTATACACCATGCCATAGGCTGTAGGCTTGTTCATTTAGCAGTCCCGTGCCATTATTGTATATGATTTTATAATAAGAATATAATTGAATTTCACTGAATAAAATAAAAATTATATTTTTCCCATTTCGGTACAAGTGCGCATATCAAGTGGCTATGTCTTGTGTAAACGTGATCGTTTGAAACAGGTTCTATAATACAGGCTTTTACGCTCAAGCCAGCTAGATTTAGTTATTTGGCAACTTTAGTAGTGAATGATACAAACCTTGGATTTCTTGGGAAGCTCATGGGAAGAGGGACAATGGTGATCAGTTTGAAACATGTTGGGATTACAAACTTGGACAAGGACAGATGGAACATGTCCGTGAACACACTTGCCGGTGGTCTGCGCATGCTTTGACAACTCGCCCTGGTATTCCGTTTGATTGTTAACCTGTTTAAAAACTTGGTTCACATCTGACACAGAGAGGGAGATCACACAGTCAACCGGAAAAAATGGGGGCTTTCACACAAGGCACTGTATTATATACCCTCAAAGCGAGCATAAAGGGCATTTAGCTCGTTTGGGAGTCCTGCATCTACTATCTGAACCTATTTCTGTGTAAAGAATATATTTTGCATACTGTAAGGAAGTGCTATTTCTTATGCAGGTGACCAGCCTACTGCTATTACATTGCTATAACTGAGACAACGTATTTTCACAGTAAAACATGTTAGGTCCCATACAGGATAGCTCCCACACCCACACACACAGCACACACACATTACACACACTAACTGCCGAGGACACACAGATAAGACATACACCCACACATTGGGAGGAAGAGACAGCCTTGACTTGCAGAAACCAGCGCACACACCTAATCTCCTTTCTAGCCGAACATTGTGTGACTGAGGACAGCGCACACACCTAATCTCCTTTTTAGCTGAACATTGTGTGACAAAGAACAAGACTCAGAGGGATGACGGACGGCCCAACAGGGCCAATCCAAGAAGACTACACCTCAGCCTGAACCAACCCGAAGACCCGATCTTCTAGAATCAACCTACTTTCTGTTCTGTATATGAGACATGTGCACTCTGTTATCTGCGCTTCTTTTCTGCTGGTTCCTTAAGAACCGAATGAAATGGCCCGTATACGTTGTACCAGATATCTTTACTCATAATTAAACTGTCACTTGTCATACAATAGACCACCTTGTCTGAATCGATCCTTGACCGGCTCACCCTCCTACATATCCAATTATTAACAGAAACTTGGTAGCAGAGGATGGTTTACTAACGACCCAGTCCAGAGTGGTTGATGTGGGTGTGAGGGGGCGAGTTGGTGAAAGGACGGTTCCCGGAGGACAGGTGAAAACCATTCGGGGGTGGACAACAATTCTGCTCAACTCGGGAAACTGATCTCTGGTCGACCACAAAATAAGGTAAGCAAAACCTGTTTTATCAAACTTTGCATATTGTCGAATAGTCATACCAAATTACGATCAGTAGTACCGAGTGTGGGTAAGAATTTTTGTGTAAATTTTACGTAAATAATGGACTTGAAATTGACAGTGAAGTAAACATATGTGGTAATTAGAATATCCCGATAGTCCGGCATGAGAACGGTCCGGTGGCAGACACCGGTAAGGGATGAGTAGTAGTTAGAATATTCTGATAGTCCGGCATGAGAACGGTCCGGTGGCAGACACCGGTAAGGGATATTTAGTAGTAGACCTAATATTAATAGAATATTCTGATAGTCCGGCTGTGAACGGTCTGGTGGCAGACACCAGTAAGGAATAAATAATATAGTCTAGGATAGATTTTCACCGATAGTCCGGCTAGTGACCGGTCCAGCTGTGTCTGGTAAGGTGGTCTATTATTGAGTATTGATGTGACCAGGATTATATTCTATGTATAAGTGATATTCGTTCGGGCGTCTGAAAAAGGGCGTGATCAGTTTTATCATTAACATCTGAGTATGATTCGATCATTCATCTGCAAAAGATAAATCCAATTAGTGTTTTAGATAGAACCAATAGCCAGCCGGTAGTGTCCGGTGAGGTTAAAATCCAATAGCTGGTAGTGTCCGGTGAGGTGTCTACAATAGATTAATGTATGATTAAGATATGTTGGACTGAAAAGTCCGCTTTGTGTTGTGGCCAGAATGAATGTGATAAATGTACTAATGTGTGATGTCATAGAATAAGATGTTCTAATTGAACAATTGTGTTTAAAACTATGTCCACGTAATAATATTTGTGTGTTGACTATAGACTAAATGTAAACGGCGTTTCACAAGTCCCTGATATTATTACCATTATTTAAAATTATTGTGAGCAAAGTATTTCCTAAATTCAAAAAAAAAAAAAAAAAATCTATTATCCAAATTGTTAAAACATAGTTTATGTTGATAATCATTTCCTGAATTGGTGGCTCGTGTTTAATCATTAAAACATTATTGTTTAAAATTCTGGATATATGACGGAGAGGCTCTGAGTTAAGACAGAGTACGAGTAATAGTGTCTCCTAAGAATACATCACTGGCACGAGCCAGTGACGGGCTAAGTATATCCAAAGGATCAAGGTCCACAAGAGAAAGTGGGCTGATCCCAGGTGGACTGGACCGTACGAAGTGAAGGAGGTTACTTCACACTCAGTCCAGGTCAAAGGTAAATTAGGCGCACCTTGGCACCACCTGACACATTGTACACCAGCCCCAACCCCTGCCAGAACTCTGGCTGAAGTAAGAAGTGATTTACTCACATCCAATTCGAATTCAAATTCTGACATCCCTCCCGTCTGATCATGTGGAGGAGACTCCCATCCTCAGATGATAGGGACACTAGAGTAGCACCATGGGCTAGAAGGGCTAGGAGACCATGGGAAAGACTGGGTTGTTCTGGCCCATTGTTTGTCCTAATTATAGTCAATGTTGTTTTGACATTGGGAGTAATGATATGGGCAGCCCAGCGTATAATCACTGACCAGGAACAGACTACCCAGCTAAACATCACCAATGCTTCAATATTCTCGGATACGCATGTTCTGTCTAAACGTCAAGTTCAGAATAATGACTTTGAGTGTACTGCAGAATTGATTAGGTCAGCTACTCTGTGTATCCCGCCTAACGCTACTACCACTGTTATACTTACCTGGGGTGTTATTGGAAGCCCAGGTGGCGGTTATGGTACTCATGCAATCAGTTGGTCTAGATCAGTGTGGTACATGACAGAAGGGGGGTATAATAAATGGACGTGGAAGAATTTAGTGGCAGAGACTGGTCCTGACTGGTCTAGCTGGACAGTGCATCAGATGGCACTCCTGTGGCGGAGCAGGTTGACGTTAACTAAAGTTACAACTGGTTTGAAATTGGTAATCAAACACAGGGAAGGTGGTATGACTTATGACCTCCATTGTAACTTTCCTTTGTGGTCTGATCAGCCTCATTGGAAAGCCATTTGGATGGAGAATCTAGGGTAATTTGTAATACTGATATTAAGGTAATTTAATACAAAAATGCAGTGAAATTTACATTATAGTGTCAATATATTTTCTCTGATGAACGTGGTGTGAAAATTTAGCTAGGATAAGTTTTATTTATGGTAGACTCATGTTAAGTATTTGGGACATATTTTGAGCCAACAGGGCAGGGAAGAAATTTAGATATTTGTGTTTGGTTTTAACACCTGTATATAGGGGGTGCCATTTGAATATTTAATTTGTGGTCATGGGTAATACGGTTTGTTTTTATTTTTATTTTTAAGGTAAATTAATTATAGTGGGGTTTAATTAACCTATATAAGGACTTTAGAAAGTGCCACCATAGACATGTTTTTCTAAAAAAAAAAAAAAAAAAATCCATGAGTTTAGATAAAGCCAAACAGTGAGACATTTAGTTCAAATTTGGAAACATGAGAAAACGAGCTACAGACAGATAAGGGGAAAAGGCAGACAGAAGAGCCCTCCCCTGCACTGCAGAGACCTTGAAGGTTGGAGAGCAGAGAGGAGAAGTTTGAAAAGGGAGCCAGGACGAGCAAAGATAACAGAATGTGTAGATAACAGTTACTGAGTGGAGACAAAAGGGATAATTGGACATGTGGAAAATGAAAGGGGCGCTCCTACATGATAATGTCAGAACAGAAGGATAATATACTAATCTTACCTAAGTCATTATTTAGAGTAGGTAAGGTTGTTACCTGGGCAGAGCCAGGTATCAAAAGGGGGATGGGTAAATTGTGGTCTAGGATAGGATGGGGCGAACTGGATAAGAAACTAAAGATATAATCAGATAAAACATATGAGAAACTGTTTGTTAACCAAGCCTGTATGTCCAGGATTTTATGCATTACAGGTGAACTACAGGTGAAGTCACTCAATCCAGTCCCAGAGGCTTGTTGGGGGGACCATACAAGGACTCCTGGTGACAGCTAGCTGAAAGAGCTACCCGGATTCATATCGCACGGGGGAGGGTAGGACACATGACACTGTCGAACAATAAACAGTGTTCGAGAGGAGAACTGGAATTAACAGGATTCCGGGGGCCATCTCTCGAATGAAGTAACCCTCCCTGTCCTGTCACCCCTGTTTTTGTTCATAGAAGTGAAGATGTGTCTGGCTCTTGCTAGTGATGTGTTCTCTGGGAGAGGGTGGGGCTTTACAGGAGTGTCAGTGTACCTGTGTAATGGGGGAGGGTGTCCATATGGGGATTACATGATAACCAACTTGGGACAATTCTAGGATTGGAGAAGAGGGTATTCTTATAGCATAGGGGATCCCACAAAGGTGGATAGGTTTTCGATCATATGGGGAAAACCTGGGAGCACTGTTGAACTTTGTAAAGGTGATGAAATCCTACTAACCATCAAAACTATTAAGCTCTCTGATGCAGGCACTTACACCCTCGGACTACAAAGGACCGGGACAGACACGATGGATGTGTTTTCTATTAGGGAGCTGCCAAAACCAGAGGTCCCAGACGAACCAGGGCCAGACACACTCCTCTACCACCCCTGGACCGAACCTGCCACCTACCACCACTGTGTTAAAAAATCCCATTCAGGTAATTAATGTTAGAGACTACACAGCTATTGATCAATTAGGCACTGAGACTGGTTTTGATGGTAGGGACAATTTGTGGCTGTCTTATATGAGGTACACAGCTAAAACCATGAGAAGAAAGGACTGCACTATTTGTAGTCATGCTAGACTTGTTCTGGCTACACACCCATTTGCTATAGGAGAAGGAGAGGGGTGGTTGTGTATTCTGAGAGGTTTTTACCAGGTTCAGCCCAATTCAACCCTCTGCTCCTCTTTGAGCCTTGTGTTTCCTACAGTACCTCCTCATCGGGCCCCTTGGGGTGTTAAGGCATATGGGGGCAATTACAGTTGCATCACGGGTACAGGTAGTGGCATGGACTATGGGAGATTGCCTGAAGCTGATTGCAGCAGTAACATAACCATTTATGCCACTTGGCCAGTTACAGGCCTAAACCAAACTAGTGGTCTGGCTGATGTGTGGTGAATATGTGGACCCAAAAGAGTACTGAGACCCATTCTTAGAGGAGACTGGCAAGGTACGTGTGCTCTGACCAGTTTGATAATTCCACTGACCATTGTTGATGTTACTTCTGAACAGCTGTTGGGTTCTGTATCCAGGGGACCTGAAAACATTCCATCCCATGGGAGACATAGATGTAGTGCTCCATGGACAGAAGATGTAGTTGACATACACACTAACCTGTTGGGAGTGCCAGTGGGGGTTCCTCATGAGTTTCAGGCCTTGGGTAGGAATGATGGACTCTGGCACTTACTACCTATTATAGGTCCAGCCATAGTGGATGCTAGACAGACTGCATGGATCAGTTATATCTACTATAATCAACAGCGTTTTGTGAATTACCCCCGTGATGCACTCACTGGTCTGTCTGAACAGCTTGAGGCCACATCTAGGGTTGCCAGACAGTCTGCAAGATGTTCGGTGAACAATGTTGCACGTATATTCCTAATAACACCACTCCAGATGGTGGTATAGCTAAGGCCTTTAATGGGCTTGGTGCACTATCTGCTGAGATGAGGACCATGGCGGGGGTGGAGGAGTCTGGACTGTTCTTTTGGTTGGGAGCCTGGTTTGGTAAGTACACTGGTATGGTGGTTACTGGATTTCTGACCCTAATTCTTGTATTTGTATTATTGATGTGTTGTGCTGCTTGCATCATACCGTGTTTTAAGAAGTCTGTTACAGATGTGACTCTAACATGTTTAATCCCATTAATGACTATGGATAACCCCAGTTGTAATTGCTCTGCCTGGGATGCTGTCTATCCCATGACTAAATCTACTGCTAGGAAACCATTGTTTTCCAACAAGGTTGCCAGGGTACATTTCACCTGTGTCAAAATGACGGGAGGCGGTACTAATGTGGGACAGGTTCCTGGGAATTGGTGTCTGGATACAATCAACATTGTTGGGAGTTTCAGGCCAATATCCAGAGCAGATGTGAGGTGGTGGTGTGGCAACACTGTCCTGTTTGATAAATTACCCTCCAATACTACTGGAAGCTGTGCACTTGTTACTCTCCTTTTGCCTGTTTCTATCTACCCTACAGAGGCTGGAGACCTCATCCTTAGGGTCCAGAGGGTGAACCCTGAATATTGGAGGGGACGTTCCAGGCGTGCCACCACCCCATCTAGTGGTGATCCGACGTACATAGACGCCATTGGAGTCCCAAGGGGAGTTCCTGACGAGTACAAGTTGGTGGATCAGGTGGCAGCTGGGTTTGAGTCCTCCATTTGTTGGTGGTGCACTGTTAATAAAAATGTGGATAGAATACATTCCAGAATCGCATTGCAGTGGATATGCTACCGGCAGAGAAAGGTGGAGCTTGCATTGTGTTTGGTGAACAGTGTTGTACTTTCATCCCTAATAACACTGCTAGTGATGGTAGCTTGACCGTAGCCCTAGAAGGTTTGAGGACTCTTAATGGTAAAATGAAATCTCATTCTGGGATTGATACCTCAATGTGGGACTCCTGGATGAGTGCCTTTGGTAAATATAAAACCCTGGTCTCCTCCATTTTGGTCTCCATTTCGGTGTTCGCGGCCATTTTGGTTCTCTGTGGATGCTGTTGCATTCCATGTATCCGTTCCCTCACCACTAGGGTTATCTCTAGAGCTATTGACCCTTCCCCCCTTTCCCAGATGTTTCCTCTGCTTGCTAATGACCTGCCCGAATTTGAGGATGAGATTGAGAGTGCCTACTAGGTTTTGTTTTTTCTTTTCATGAAATGCTATGACTGCTGAAATAAGGGATAATGAGTGACACCCTAGTGGGTGTCAAAAAGGGGGGCTTAAATTTCACATCATTTTCTTTTGTTCTGTTTTTGAATGAGCTGTTGTTCTCTTTTGACATGAGGGTTGCAAGTTCCTAGGTGGCTGGTAGCCAATCTAGTACATAGTGGGATCGAATGGAGAACATGAAGGTATTTTAAACTTTGTAATTGTTAGCCTAGTTTATGTCACATCTCTTAGGAGATGTGAAGAGAGGGAATCACAAAACTTTTCCTTCTGGGAAAAGTTTTATTTTTGTGTCTGGATATAGTTAGGTTGTGTCACGTCTCTGGGGAGACGTGAAGAGAGGGATTTGTAAGGAAGTGCTATTTCTTATGCAGGTGACCAGCCTACTGCTATTACATTGCTATAACTGAGACAACGTATTTTCACAGTAAAACATGTTAGGTCCCATACAGGATAGCTCCCACACCCACACACACAGCACACACACATTACACACACTAACTGCCGAGGACACACAGATAAGACATACACCCACACATTGGGAGGAAGAGACAGCCTTGACTTGCAGAAACCAGCGCACACACCTAATCTCCTTTCTAGCCGAACATTGTGTGACTGAGGACAGCGCACACACCTAATCTCCTTTTTAGCTGAACATTGTGTGACAAAGAACAAGACTCAGAGGGATGACGGACGGCCCAACAGGGCCAATCCAAGAAGACTACACCTCAGCCTGAACCAACCCGAAGACCCGATCTTCTAGAATCAACCTACTTTCTGTTCTGTATATGAGACATGTGCACTCTGTTATCTGCGCTTCTTTTCTGCTGGTTCCTTAAGAACCGAATGAAATGGCCCGTATACGTTGTACCAGATATCTTTACTCATAATTAAACTGTCACTTGTCATACAATAGACCACCTTGTCTGAATCGATCCTTGACCGGCTCACCCTCCTACATATCCAATTATTAACAATACGCAACGGAAGAAAAATAGGCCTATTTATACCACAGTACTGTATGTTAGATCCATTGCACAGAATAGATAAAGAAACTGTCAAAATACAGTAAAATCTCAATCATAAGCCAAGAAACAAAATCAGTGATGTCTGTTGTTTTGTTCCGGGCCACAGCTTTTCATCAACATCACAGGTGATACTCTCCTCGGCCAGACAGCGGGGGAAATATCTTCTGGCATGACGCATCCACCCCTGACAGAACTCTGCTGGAATGTCACCTGTGGTGGAATATTCTATTCAAGTTAGAGATACCATTTCTTCAAACAATCATCTTTATTCAATATTGATTAATTATTGCAATAATGAAACCAGTCAACTCAACAGTCTTGACTGTTGGGCTGAGTAGCCTAACTGAAAATGAAAAAACAGATATTATATAGGATCTACAAAGGCTGGTTTACAACCCCTGCCAGAAGCCACCTTTGTCCAACTGCTGGTTATATCTGCATGAGATCTTGTTTAACTTCCAAGCCGCTTAGTTTCTCAGATGCCAGGATGATGAGTGTCATGACATTGCCCTCTTTGGGTGTGGTGAGCCCCATCCTTCAACTAGGTTGCTGTGGTAGGAGAGACGTCGTAAATTCCTGAGGATCATGGACACACAGTATAGAGAGAGTACATTTTCATAGAGAACAGGGGAATTTCTTCCACCTCACAGAACTCGAGGTCCGAACAAATTTCATGTTCCGGAGAAAGTATAGAATATCGGTGAAGAATCCAGCTACGAACTGGTCCGTTTGTTACAACTTGGGAGACGGTGTGGCCACATTACCATAACGCTGTTTATATAATAGCCTCAGATATGAGGTTTACATCTAATTGTTGTGTAAGATGAATGAGTGAGTATAATACTGTTTACACAATTTTACAATGTGATTTTGGACTGTTTAATGAAGGAAAACTCAAAAAGGGAATTGGAGTTAACTAAATCAGAGGACCGCCCCTGAGCCCAGTTAGGGTCAGACATCCTGGGACAGCCCCTGAGCCCAGTTAGGGTCAGGCATCCTGGGACAGCCCTTTTCTGCAATTCTGAATAAAACCCAACTTTGAGAAATTATCACCAGACCATGTTTTTCTCCATTAGGAGAGGACAAAGGTTGTAAACCATTGCTGAATCTTTTAACCATACCACATGGTTAAACTCTTATACTATCGATACCGACAGAATAAGAACAAGTCTTTGATATTAATTACTAGTCTGCAGCTAGGAATTCGGTATCATTGAACGCGAAGAATGACAACCGCCGATACACCCATTCTATAACAAATGAATGAATGTCACTCTGAACTATCCCCTCTAACAGAGAGAGAGAGAGAGAGAGAGAGAGAGAGAGAGAGAGAGAGAGAGAGAGAGAGAGAGAGGACGAAACTCTCCAACGGAAACAAACTTTTCACCAGCGATCAAAACGGCACACTGAGTGTAAATATATATATTGATTGCAATTGTTCCCGAATGAGTGAGCGTTCACGTGCCAAGGATTAGCATTTCAATTGTTATAATTATCACTCTGTAGTGACTTCTTAGTCGATCCCCACTTCCCTTTTGTCTAACAAGCCGCCATGCCGGTTTAGCCCACTAGGGCACATTCTCCTATCATTTCTTGTAACCATATTTACTGTTTGTTTATGCATTTCTGTGAATTACTTAGTTAGTAATAAATAAATGATTTAAGACAAGTTATTTTAGGAAAAGATAACTTTGTAATCTGAATATTTGTCCTTGGTCCCCCCGACTTCCTAGTTAATTACAGTTACATGATTAATCCATTTAATCGCGTAATACTATTTACAGAGAATCTTTAATAAAAACTAAAAGTCTTCATTTAATGATAGTAAAGACACGACATGAGACAATGAGGCGTTGTTCTAAAGTCTTCCAGGCTCTCTCTATCTCGGCTCACACACGCCACATCTTGTACATGGAATGCCAGCTTTAGGTTTTTATCACCAAGTCACCAAGTCAAAACTCATTTCCTTGACCATTCGCCCAGACTAACTGCAGGAAGCTAGAGTGTAAACCACCTCTTTACAGAAACACAGAATTAAACAGAACAGAAATGTCCTACTATTTGTTAAGTATATAAGCATTAACTATTAATATTTTTTAAAATCATGTAAATATGTAATTTTTCTATCACACACCACAGGCCTCCTCCATTGCCTGGAGAAGAGCCATACGTTCATGGGGTTTGTGATCATACACCTTCCACTGCCATGCTGAAAACAACTCCTCAATGGGGTTGGGATCATACTCCTTCCACTGCCATGCTGAAAACAACTCCTCAATGGGGTTGGGATCATACTCCTTCCACTGCCATGCTGAAAACAACTCCTCAATGGGGTTGGGATCATACTCCTTCCACTGCCATGCTGAAAACAACTCCTCAATGGGGTTGGGATCATACTCCTTCCACTGCCATGCTGAAAACAACTCCTCAATGGGGTTGGGATCATACTCCTTCCACTGCCATGCTGAAAACAACTCCTCAATGGGGTTGGGATCATACTCCTTCCACTGCCATGCTGAAAACAACTCCTCAATGGGGTTGGGATCATACTCCTTCCACTGCCATGCTGAAAACAACTCCTCAATGGGGTTGGGATCATACTCCTTCCACTGCCATGCTGAAAACAACTCCTCAATGGGGTTGAGAAATGAGGAATGTGGTGCGAGATAGAGAATTTTTAACCTGGGATGGTCATGGATACCAGTTGCGGACCTGAGCAGCCAAATGGAAACTCACGTTGTCCCAAGTTAGAACATACATTTGCAGCTCAGGATCACCTGGCCCTCTCTGCTCTGGCTGAAAAAGATTCTCATGTAAGGTGTTCAGGAAATTAAGGATATGGGCAGTGTTGTATGGTCCAAGGGCGGCATAGCGGTGGAGGACCCCATTGTGGCTCATAGCTGTGCATATGGTGATATTTTCACCGCGCTGGCCTGGTACCTCGTTGACCAAGGATGTTCCTTCCTCTCCTCGTCCTTGTCTTTGTTGAATTGAATCCAGCCTCATCTATGAATATGAGTTTCTGGGGGATGGGACTTGCATCCAACTCCATAATTCTCTGAAATGACAGTACATACAGTAATTACTGTATAGTAAAGTTCACCGGCAACATCAATGAGTCTCTAATGTTTCAGGAGTGTAATACAGCACAGTACTTACTTGCACATATTCGTACCGTTTATCCTTCACTCTTTGGGAATTACTTTCAAATGGGACAGATTTGCTTCACCCCGGAGATGGTGTTTCTGAAGGATGCGGGCTATGGTTGATAAGTTCACTCTGATGTTATGAAAGATGGCAGGGTTTTCACTAATCTGTTGTTGGATTTCTTGCAGTTTTATGGCATTATTTTCAACTACCATTTGCACAATGGCAGCCTCCTGTTAGTCTGTAAATAGACACATTCTACCACCACATCGTAATCATTGTTCAGTTCTGCAAAAACAAAATAGCATACAGTACAGTAATACAGTATACAAGATAAACATGTTACAAAGTAGTATAGCTCCCAATTTCATACATTACTTTGTTTTCCTTAATATCATGTATTGGAGTCTACAGTTTTTACTGTGCTTTACGTTGCATTACTGTCACGTAGTAAAAGTAGTAGATAAGTCCAATGTCTACAGTACGTACATATTCTCATTTTGGAACGTTCAAATGATGGATGCTACGGTGAAGCGGCTCAGATTGGCCTGGACTCTCTGCCCAGCCTCTCTCAAGGTCAACCCGTGGTTGACCGCAAGGTACACCACAGTCACCCGGATTTCATCAGAGATTACTCTCCTTGTTCTTGATCTACCTCCACCTCTAACTCCACCTCTGCCTCCGCCTCCGCCTCCATCTTTGCCTTTGCCTACGCCTCCACCTCCACCTCCGCCTCTTCCTCCACCTCCACCTCCGCCTCCGCCTCCACCTTTGCCTCCACCTCCTCCTCCGCCTCCACCTCCTCCTCCACCTTCACCTCCACCTTCGCCTCCACCTCCACCTTCGCCTCCACCTCCACCTTTGCCTCCACCTCCACCTTTGCCTCCACCTCCACTTTTGCCTTCACCTCCACCTTCGCCTCCACCACTTCCTCCACCTTCACCTCTTCCTCCGCCTTCGCCTCCGCCTTCGCCTCTTCCTCCACCTTCGCCTCCACCTCCACCTTTGCCTCCACCTCCACCTTTGCCTCCACCTCCACCTTTGCCTCCACCTCCACCTTTGCCTCCACCTTTGCCTCCACCTCCACCTTCGCCTCCACCTCTTCCTCCACCTTCACCTCTTCCTCCGCCTTCGCCTCCGTCTTCGCCTCTTCCTCCACCTCCACCTTAGCCTCCACCTTCGCCTCCACCTCCACCTCCACCTTCGCCTCCACCTTCGCCTCCACCTTCACCTCCGCCTTCACCTCCGCCTCCACCTTCGCCTCCACCCTCACCTCCCTCTTCACCTCCAACTTCACCTCCACCTCTTCCTCCGCCTTCGCCTCCGCCTTCGCCTCTTCCTCCACCTTCGCCTCCACCTCCACCTTTGCCTCCACCTCCACCTTTGCCTCCACCTCCACCTTTGCCTCCACCTCCACCTTTGCCTCCACCTCCACCTTTGCCTCCACCTCCACCTTCGCCTCCACCTCTTCCTCCACCTTCACCTCTTCCTCCGCCTTCGCCTCCGTCTTCGCCTCTTCCTCCACCTCCACCTTAGCCTCCACCTTCGCCTCCACCTCCACCTCCACCTTCGCCTCCACCTTCGCCTCCACCTTCACCTCCGCCTTCACCTCCGCCTCCACCTTCGCCTCCACCCTCACCTCCCTCTTCACCTCCAACTTCACCTCCACCTCTTCCTCCACCTTCACCTCCGCCTCTTCCTCCACCTTCGACTTCGCCTCCGCCTCCACCTTCGCCTCCACCTCCATCTCTTCCTCCACCTTCACCTTTTCCTCCACCTTCACCTCCACCTTCACCTCCAACTTCGCCTCCACCTTCGCCTCCACCTCTTCCTTCACCTCTTCCTCCACCTCTTCCTCCACCTCCACCTCCGCCTCCGTCTCTGCCTTCGCCTCCACCTTCGCCTCCACCTTCGCTCCACCCCTTCCTCCACCTTCGCCTCCACCTTCGCCTCCACCTCTTCCTCCACTTTCACCTCTTCCTCCACCTTCGCCTCTGCCTTCGCCTCTTCCTCCGCCTTCACCTCCACCTCCACCTCCACCTCCACCTCATCCTCCACCTTCGCCTCCACCTCTTCCTCCGCCTTCGCTTCCGCCTTCGCCTCCGCCTCCGCCTCCACCTCTACCTCTACCTCCACTTCTCTCTGCCAAGTTTGCTTCCATTGTTCTACAAACACAGAATTACTCACCTGGGGCCTTTTTATCCACACCAAAATTCTGATTGCAAAGTGAACATTTACACAATTGGTGTTTGCACATGTGAAGAGTGAATGTGATCAATTAGAGATTGAGCTTAGCTTGTTGCTTATTTTGCCTAGATGTCACGTTCTGACCTTAGTTATTTTATTACGTCTTTGTTTTAGTATGGTCAGGGCGTGAGTTGGGTGGGTTTGTCTATGTTCCGTTTTCTATGTTGTATTTTGCATTTGGCCTGGTATGGTTCTCAATCAGAGGCAGGTGTCGTTAGTTGTCTCTGATTGAGAATCATACTTAGGTAGCCTTTTTCCACCTGTGTTTTGTGGGTGTTTATTTTCTGTCTAGTGTGTGTTGTCACCTTACAGAACTGTTTCGGTTTTGTTTCGTTCTCTTTGTTTGTCACGCCCTGGCCTTAGTATTTTGTGTTTTCTTTACTATTGTGGTTAGGCCAGGGTGTGACATGGGTGATTATGTGTTTGTCTTGTCTAGCGGTTTTGTAGATTAATGGGGTTGTGTTATAGTATTCTAGGTAAGTCTATGGTTGCCTAGAGTGGTTCTCAATCAGAGGCAGGTGTTTATCGTTGTCTCTGATTGGGAACCATATTTAGGCAGCCATATTCTTTGGGTATTTCGTGGGTGATTGTTCCTGTCTCTGTGTTTTGCACCAGTTAGGACTGTTTTCGGTTTGCCACGGTTTCTTGTTTTGTATAAGTATACTGTTCACGTTATCGTCTTTATTAAAGATGTTTATAAATTACCACGCTGTGTTTTGGTCCGCCTCTCTTTCACCAGAAGAAAACCGTAACATTGTTATTTTGTTTAGTGTTCTGAGTTTAAATAAATATCATCATGAACACGTACCACTCTGCGCTTTGGTCCTCACCTTCTTCCACCGACGACGGCCGCTACACTACAATTTCATTTAAAGTACTCCAGAGCTTTTACTACCATTCTTTATATAATTTCTCTGCTCCATAGAACAGTTAATTATTTTTATTCAGTGTAATTATGTGATTTCTCCTTTACTGTATGTTTACCAGTCTTCTGTGTTGTCTAGTCTGATTTGCTATTCTCTTTGCCTCATCCCTCTCAGCCATACAGTTTTTCAATTCATCATCTATCCATGTGGCTTTGGCAGTAAGTTTCCTGATGCGTGTATTCCTACCAGTAACCGGAATAACCAGTTTAGTAAATGCTTCAAGTGCAGCGTCAGGTTGTTCCTCATTACACACATTAGACCAACAAATATGTTTCACATCTTCGACATAGGAAACATTGCACAAGCTCTTGCAGGATCGCTTATACACAATTTTAGGTCCAGTCTTTGGAACTTTGGTTTTTCAAGATATGGCTATTATATTGAGGTAACCCACTTCATTACTTTGATACATGTGGTAACCCAATTGTCAAATCATTATTCTTGTAAACTGACATTATTTGTTGTCTATTTTCTACTTCTTAGATGCATATAATGTCCAGGGTATAACCTAGCCTAGCGGAACCAGCCTGATCACTGTGTGTGTGTGTGTGACCAATCAGTATTTGATGAAGGGCCAGGAGCTGGCCTACACTGCTATGCCCATCAATGAGGCTCTGGCAAAGACCTCACCTCCATTCTCACCTCTTGCCTGGACGTCGATTGGGGAGAACAGAATTAGGTAGGTTTAGTCTGACCTTCAACATGGAACCTGTTTGTGTGTCAGATATCCCCTATCCTAACTGCCATTGGTAATAGAACAGTGACTGTGTGTGAATGTGTTCACAGATTCATGAGATGCACCGAAACCTGGCACTCAACACACCCACTCAACACATCCCCTCAACACACCCACTCAACACATCCCCTCAACACACCCACTCAACACACCCACTCAACACATCCTCTCAACACACCCCCTCAACACACCCACTCAACACATCCTCTCAACACACCCACTCAACACACCCACTCAACACATCCTCTCAACACACCCCCTCAACACACCCACTCAACACATCCTCTCAACACACCCCCTCAACACACCCACTCAACACATCCTCTCAACACACCCACTCAACACACCCACTCAACACATCCTCTCAACACACCCCCTCAACACACCCACTCAACACATCCTCTCAACACACCCCCTCAACACACCCACTCAACACATCCTCTCAACACACCCCCTCAACACACCCACTCAACACATCCTCTCAACACACCCCCTCAACACACCCACTCAACACACCCACTCAACACACCCCCTCAACACACCCACTCAACACATCCTCTCAACACACCCCCTCAACACACCCACTCAACACATCCTCTCAACACACCCCCTCAACACACCCACTCAACACATCCTCTCAACACACCCCCTCAACACACCCACTCAACACACCCACTCAACACATCCTCTCAACACACCCACTCAACACACCCACTCAACACATCCTCTCAACACACCCACTCAACACACCCACTCAACACACCCCCTCAACACACCCACTCAACACATCCTCTCAACACACCCCCTCAACACACCCACTCAACACATCCTCTCAACACACCCCCTCAACACACCCACTCAACACACCCACTCAACACACCCCCTCAACACACCCACTCAACACATCCTCTCAACACACCCCCTCAACACACCCACTCAACACATCCTCTCAACACACCCCCTCAACACACCCACTCAACACATCCTCTCAACACACCCCCTCAACACAGCCACTCAACACACCCACTCAACACACCCACTCAACACATCCTCTCAACACATCCTCTCAACACACCCCCTCAACACACCCACTCAACACATCCTCTCAACACATCCTCTCAACACACCCCCTCAACACAGCCACTCAACACACCCACTCAACACACCCACTCAACACATCCTCTCAACACACCCACGTTGAGGTGATTGCTAATAATACAGAACAGTAATATCAACACTCTTTTTGTTTTTTATTTTATATGTTTATTTTTATGTAACTTTTATTTAACCAGGTTGGCCTGTCGAGAACAAGTTCTCATTTACAACTGCGACCTGGCCAAGATAAAGCAAAGCAGTGCGACAAGAACAACACAGAGTTACACATAAACAAACGTACAGTCAATAACACAAAAGAAAAGGAAAATAGAAAGATCTATGTACAGTGTGTGCAAATGTAGAAGAGTAGGGAGCTGGGCAATAAATAAGACATAGAGGCGAAAATAATCAAACTTTGCATTAATACTGAAGTGATAGATGTGCAGATGATGATGTGCAATTAGAGATACCGGGATGCAAAAGAGCAAGAGGGTAAGTAATAATATGGGGATGAGGTAGTCCGTGTGCTATTTACAGATTGGCTATGTACAGGTACAGTGATCGGTAAGCTGCTCAGACAGCTGATGCTTAAAGTTAGAGAGGGAGATATACGACTCCAGATGCTTAATGTGAGACTGGAGGAAGAGTTTACAGCCTAACCAGACACCTAGGTATTTGTATTGGTCCACATATTCTAGGTCAGAACCGTCCAGAGTAGTGATGCTAGTCAGGCGGGAGGGTGCGGGCAGCAATCGGTTGAAGAGTTTTACTAGCATTTAAACGCAGTTGGAGGCCACGGAAGGAGTGTTGTATGGCGTTGAAGCTCTTCTGGAGGTTAGTTAGCACAGTGTAAAAAGAAGGGCCAGATGTATACAGAATGGTGTTGTCTGCGTAGAGGTGGATCAGAGAATCACCAGCAGCAAGAGCGACATCATTGATATAAACTGAGAAAAGAGTCAGTCCGAGAATTGAACCCTGTGGCATCCCCATAGAGCTTGCCAGAGGTCCGGACAACAGGTCCTCCAATTTGACACACTGAAATCTATCTGAGAAGTGGTTGGTGAACCAGGTGAGGCAGTCATTTGAGAAGCCAAGGCTATTGAGTCTGCCGATAAGAATGCGGTGATTGACAGAGTCGAAAGCCTTGGCCAGGTCGATGAAGGCGGATGCACAGTACTGTCTTTTATCGATGGCGGTTATGATGTTGTTTAGGACCTTGAGCGTGTCTGAGGTGCACCCGTGATCAGCTCGTAAACCAGATTGCACAGCGGAGAAGGTACGGTGGGATTCTAAATGGTTGGTGAGGGCAGGATGGATATAGGACTATAACAGTTTGGGTCGCGAGTGTCTCCCCCTTTCATTCCATGTGTCACTGATCAACTCTGCTTCAACTCTGCTTATTTCTCCAGATGGACAGGAGATTCTATTGCCAGACGGCAGCCTCAGTCGTTTGATGGGGAGACCATATTTGGGTAGGTTTTTATCTGACCTGTTCAAACTTCAACATAGTACCTGTTTGTGTGTCAGATATCACCTATCCTAACTGCCATTGGTAATAGAACAGACTATAGACAATATGTGTATGTGTTCACAGAATCATGCATGGAGCCAGCACATGGAGACTTCCAATCTGTAAAATGCCCAAGGAAACAATGTGATGCACATTTATGTTTGATATTCAACACTAGGCTATCAAGAGTCATTAAACCTCTTCAGGCTTGGGTCCTTTTTTGAATTTCTGACTGACTGATGTGCCCAAAGTAAACTGACTGTTACTCAGGCCTAGAAGCCAGGATATGCATATAAATGGTACCATTGGATAGAAAGCACTTTGACATTTGTAGAAATATTAAAATAATGTATGAGACTATAACACAATAGATATGGTAGGAGAAAACCCAAAGAAAAACCAACCGGCAATAAAAACAATTTGAGAGCCCATGCTCTTCCAATGGAACATATAGGGTCATATCCAAATCCAGCTCCCAGATTGCAATTCCTATGGCTTCCACTAGATGTCAACAGTCTTTGTTCAAGGTTTCAGGCTTGTTTCTTCCCAAACGAGGAAGAATTTGGAGTTTTAGTATCATCAGTCTATGCGCACGCGACAAAGAGGATGTACCTGCTAATTTCGAAATATAATTGCACTCTTTTATTTTTGAAGGGCAGGCTTCACAAGGCTTTCACACACTGTTGCTGGTATTTTGGCCCATTCCTCCATGCAGATCTCCTCTAGAGCACAGCTCTATGTGCTTCTTAAAATTGCTTTCAATAAGAATGACAGATCTATACCTGACATTTCTATTTGAATTTTGTTGGGTCGACCAAAAAGTTACATATTGCAACTTTAACATGCAATACATGTCAAAAGGGTATGACACTTATTTGAATGTGATCCTTTTGGAGGTTGTGCTGATATACAGTACCATTCAAAAGTTTAGACACACCTACTCTTTACAGGGTTTTACATTGCAGAATAATAGTGAAGACAAAAAAACTATGAAATAACATATGGAGTCATGTAGTAAGCAAAAAAGTGTTAAACAAATCAAAATATATTTATATATTTTTCCTTGATGACAGCTTTGCACACTCTTGGCATTCTCTCAACCAGCTTCACCTGGAATGCTTTTCCAACAGTCTTGAAGGAGCCCCCGCATATGCTGAGCATTTGTTGGCTGCTTTTCTTCCCAGAAAAACTTTCAGGAAACCATAGTAAAACATGCTCAGAACCTCCCTGGAACCTAGAAATGAATGTTCCCAGAACAGGCAAAATGTTCACTTCCATTCTCAGAACGTTTTTAAAAATCTTTCAGTTTTACCGGTCAGGAAACTCATGGCTACATTCCCAGAACCAATGCGAGACCAAAAACCAATGAACCAAATGTGCCAGCTGGGCTGGAACTGAAACAAAAATCCTAACCAACAGGTTCTCCGGACAGGTTCTCCTTATACAAGCCTTTATAATGTATTCAGTGATGCAGCGATAAAAAAACATGCTTACTTGGGTGTAGCCTACCATGTCAGACACAACAGAATTTTATGAACGCCCATCCATGTGTTAGGCCCAGCATTTGTAAAACAGGCTATTGTATTAGCTTTATTAGTCCTGATTCCAATTTTCTATTTAAGCTCTGAATATCATCTTCCCAGCTTTATCAGGAGTTATTGTGAGCCCATTTGCAATGTGTTTACACAGTGGGAAATGCGAAGTGTTTTCTTTTTCGCTGTGATGAACTTTGATGGATACAAACTTGAAACCACTGTCCATGACAAAGGGATGAAACTCCTGGACAGTTGTGATTGTCCATTCCATATCGTCCATTTTATTTTAACCTGTCCTGACAACAGTAGCCCGAGCCCTTGCTACTGTATAGCCAGTCATCTGACTGGACAGAGTGGTGAATGACAGCTCTGCTAACAGTGCGTTTTAACTAGCCCTTGTATTCAAGCTAGAAATCAAGCTAGGTAGTGCTAGGTATCAACAGCCAATCCAGTAGGGGCTGGAAGCTATAGTGAGCTTCGATTGGTTAAGCACGCCGCAACGTTGCAGTGTATTTGCATAAAGTTCAGATTTCCCCAACTTTAGTCCCGCACTGTTCACGACCCTCGCAAATGCTTGGTCCGGCCAACGGTCCCCATTCCACTTCACTTATCTTCCATTGGAAATGAATGGCTTTCCATAGTTTCATCGCCCACATCGTCTTCAGTTAATTAAGAGGCACTGCAACGAGGCCAACCCGGGAAAGCAGGAAAAAATAACAAGCATACCTGAATCATTATTCTACTCTTTCACAGAAAGACAGGCGCGGGTAGAACTCAGATCAAGAATATTAACGTTGGGAACGCAATCAACTGAAATAAAATTGTATTGGTCGCATACACATATTTAGCAGATGTTAATGCGGGTGTAGAAATATCTAACAATACACAACAATACACACAAATCTAAAAGTCCGGAGTATAAATATACAGTTGAAGTCGGAAGTTTACATAGGTTGGAGTCATTAAAACTCGTTTTTGAACCACTCCACATATTACTTGTTAAGGCAAGTCGGTTAGGGCATGTACTTTGTGCATGACACAAGTAATTTTTCCAACAATTGTTTACAGACAGATTTTTTCACTTATAATTCACTGTATCTCAATTCCAGTGGGTCAGAAGTTTACGTACACTACGTTGACTGTGCCTTTAAACAGCTTGGAAAATTCCAGACAATTATGTCATGGCTTTAGAAGCTTCTGATAGGCTAATTGACATCATTTGAGTAAATTAGAGATGTACCTGTGGATATATTTCAAGGCCTACCTTCAGTGCCTCTTTGCTTGACATCATGGGAAAATCTAGTAACCGGAAGGTTGCAAGTTCAAACCCCCGAGCTGACAAGGTCGTCTGTCGTTCTTCCCCTGGACAGGCAGTTAACCCACTGTTCCTAGGCCGTCATTGAAAATAAGAATTTGTTCTTAACTGACTTGCCTAGTTAAATAAAGGTTTAGGATTAGTGTCCCGCTCCTTGAAACCGGCAGCTCTAGCCTTTAGCTCGATGCGGATGTTGCCTGTAATCCATGGCTTCTGGTTGGGATATGTACGTACGGTCACTGTGGGGATGACATCGTCGATGCACTCATTGATGAAGCTGGTGACTGAGGTGGTATACTCCTCAATTCCATTGGATGAATCCTGGAACATATTCCAGTCTGTGCTAGCAAAACAGTCCTGTAGCGTAGCATCTGCGTCATTTGGCCATGTCATGTCTCTCTATGTATGGCATTTTCAATTGTGTCAAACATACTGTTTATTTAAACCCGGATCATTGTGAGATGACTTTGATAAATAATAAAGGATGCTCATTATGAGTATATATTGCCCATGATTAGTCTTACGACGCATTATAACTGCATCATAATGCCTTACGCTTGGATGTCAGTAAAGGTGAGAAAAACCACACGTAACATTATATGAGTAATAGGGTTCTTGTCAATCAAACATATGTTAGACTCGTCTAGCTGCATTGTAAGCCTTCTGGGAACTTGAGGAGAGACTTTATGTAAGTCACATGTCACATGTCTATCCAAAGTATTTAGAGAAATCAAGCTGATCAGGTGTTCAGGCTTATGGTTTTGGGCTGAGAGGTTATGCTGTACTTGTAAGAAGCTAGCATATTAGTTATAGCAAATAATACCATGTCAATTAGTAAGGGTAAGAGTGAAGGAATTGTGATTGCGCAATGAATGATAGATATTGTGCCTTTAAGGCGGTAATTGATTTGATATGACATGATTAGAGTTGATGGGTGACCAATACATTTGAAAAGGTCAAGCCCACTCTGACCAATCAGCAAGAGAATGGAGTATTTGTCACTTCAGAAACCTTTAAATTGATATATCTTTACAGGGTTCCGTTGTCCTTCCAAAATGTCTACACCAATCTCTAGGTAGTTATAGCTTGTTTGGATCGCACAGCACGTCAGACACGTTCTTGTAAGTGACAAAATTACCTTGATGTCCAATCCAAAACAGCTATCCTCAAGAGATTAAGTGGCAGAGGGCAGAGCTGAAGAAAACAATGCAAAGGACGTTCAAATGTAATCAGATGCGATGACCTAGTCTGAGCAGTCCAGATGCAGCTGCTTACATGGATCCCCTTAGAAGTGCCTCTTGTGAAGATAAATAGTCAATTATGCCAGCCTGCGTCGCATAAGGAAATAGCCATTTTGACTTTACACAACAACAGAGATCTATATATAATGATGAGATGCTCATGTCTCAGCCTCGAACAATGGAAATCGTTGTCCCAAAGGCAGGAAGGCAGGCAACAAGCTTAGGTCCAAAATAAGCCCATAAAAATACATTGGGGTTATTTTGGACAGATGTTGTCGAGAGTGAAATGTCTCGCTTAGCCTCTTCCTCTCTGACAACAACAATTGGAGGTGCTTGATATTGTCGATCTCACATTTTCTAGAGATGTAGATTTAGGCTGGAAGATAGGCTGACAAGGCAATTAACATCCAGCAAGTACAAGAAGGACAACTGGCGTGTCCTTATATGCAACTGTCACAAGACCCTACTTGTCACAAGACCCTACTTGTCACAATAAATAACTTTGCATAGTGCCTGAGAGAAACTTTGAGTCGTGGCGTTCAAATATGAATTCCTGCTCTCAGTCAACCTCAATTCCTAGTTATCTTTTGTGCTCTCAACCTGTCCTCTCCTGTGGCTTTGCATCACAAGGTTTTTATTCTCCACAAGAAATAATCTGCTTTAAAAAATTAAAAAATATTAGATTATTCTTGAAGGAACAAATAATTGTATGTGAAAATGTCTTTGTGAGAGAACATAAGAGGCCATAAAATTAAGAGGAGCTCATTATAGCTAAAGAAATAATGAGTGCTGAAAGATGGCTGCCGTCGGGAAGCAGAATATTGCTGGCTCCTTACCTAGAGTGAATAAATACGAAATTATAAAACACAGACACATATCAGTGATAGGCCTGGAAACAACCAGAAACTTATTCTCAGCTGCAGATCGAAGCTCATCCCTTCTGTTTTACTCTTCCTACTAGCTCATGTTAAACGGATAGTTTTCAGAAACCAGAAAATGTGTTAACGCAATTTAAATGTTTTCTTACCTCAAGAGGGGTTATGCGGCTAGAATTTTAATACAAGCTCTGTTGCCGTGTGAAGTAAAAAATGATAACTGAAATGGTAGTATACACACTTTTACACTCAGGGATATATTATATATATATACTGACTCAACAACAGTAGTTTGTTCCCACTGCTGGCTCTGTCCTCGTGCCACTGCTGCCCTCTAGTTCTCAGAGAGCCGCTCTGCAGCAGCTTGCTCAGAGATGCCATCTTCCCCTGGCCCGAGGGGTGCCTTGTCTGGAGAGTGGGAAATCAGTAGGAGCTTGGCACCTGGCATATACATCTCCTCCTGGGAGCCTCCATTGTCAATGCCTGATTCTTCTGTGCCACAGTGGCACCTGAGGTCAAATTTCTGCCTGGCTACGTGCCCCTCTCTCAGTCACTGCTACCAGGGGCTCTCTATTTATTTATTTAAATATATTTATTTAACCTTTGTTTAACTAGGCAAGTCAGTTAAGAACAAATTCTTATTTACAATGACGGCCTACCAAAAGGCAAAAGTCCTCCTGCGGGGATGGGGACTGGGATTAAAATACAAATTAATTAAATACAAATATAGGACAAAACACACATCACGACAAGAGAGACAACACAACACTGCATAAAGAGAGACCTAAGACAACAACGTAGCATGGCAGCAACACATGACAACACAACATGGTAGCAACACAACATGACAACAACATGGTAGCAAAGTCGACTCTATAGTCGACTTTGTAAATTATGAATTGTTTTTAATTGACAAATGAGGGTTCAATTAAAAAATGATGACTCTCAGTATTGGCTATGATAAGGGTTAGGGGTTTTGTCCCGACCATGTGACCTGGCCAGGAACAACTCTGGACCTTAGAGCCTAACAAAACCAATCCTTTTAATTGTTAGTTAGGTTGTTATGGTCAAACTGGGTTTAGCCATTAGGGGCGCTAGCACCTGCAGCATTAATCACCAGATGTTCAACTGCAACAGTCATTGAAAGTAATCTGACCTCAATGTTTTTTTAACCAGACTGAGTCTGTTAGGAAAACACGATTTCGTTTTTCAAATGGTGTGGAGACCAAAGCAAAGCTGAGGTCGAGATCACACACGTCTGACTAATGAGATCTGTGACACTGCTACTGTACGAAAACAATGGGAAATAATTGTTCTTCTACCGAGATCTGCATGACCACAAGAGGGAAAAATAGTTTGGCTGAAAAATAGCTGCTGTTTTTACTTTTACAGAGACCCATTTTTTTTTAATGATAATTACTGAATTACTGCCGCTGACAGACCAACACAGGTTTTTATCAATCTACTTCACCGTGTAAAACTTTTAGAATGCTATTTTCTTAACGGCAACATTATTTTTTATGTTTCATAAAAACGTCACTCCCGGTTTTCTTTTGCGAAAAGTTGTTATTGCATTGTTCTGTCAAATATGATTTTGTTTTTTGGTGGATTTGTGTGATCTGGTAGATTGCATATTTTGGACTCTAAAATAGCATCCTTTCATACTTGAGGAAGTGTCATGATGAAACAGCTGTTAAGGGACTAAAATAGTCAGCAGATATGTGGTATGTAGCTGACACTGATATTTAAACAGGAACTAATGATGGCTGACTCCAATTCAGTACACAGTAATATTTACTTATTATTACTTATTAAGTGGAATATAGATAGAAAACCACATCTGTCAGACAAACAATTACTGAATTTATTGTATTCCACAGTTCCCCAAATACAGATATCACACATACACAACATATAACAAAGTGGATTTGCTTGACATAGGCCACAACAACACAACTTATGCCAAATACATATGGTTTCACACTTCTGTCAGATTGCAATCAAGCAGAATACCTACACTTGATGTTGCTTGCACAATGAAAACAGTAGGGCCTATTCCACATACAAACTACTGAAAAGTTTAGGTCCTTTACAATCTGATTTTAAAGGGACATGGAACCTTTTACCCTTCAAGCTCCTTCCCTGACTGAGATCAGAGACGGATCTACCTTGCAGCTGCTTGTATTAAATCGCTATTATACATTAAATTAGTCTTTGCCTAAATCTTTGGATCGAGTTTTCCACAACATTTGGTGCCGTGACCCAGATGAGAGCGACCTGACTTTATGACCCGTTTCGCTCGGCTTGGACCCCAACATATTTCTGGCAACAACAAAAAAAAGGTAAGAGACCTTATTTAAAGATCTCTGTGAGTAACTGTCTGTTTTCCAGCCCAGTCTTAATGGTAAAAGATCTCTGTGAGTAACTGTCTGTTTTCCAGCCCAGTCTTAATGGTAAAAGATCTCTGTGAGTAACTGTCTGTTTTCCAGCCCAGTCTTAATGGTAAAAGATCTCTGTGAGTAACTGTCTGTTTTCCAGCCCAGTCTTAATGGTAAAAGATCTCTGTGAGTAACTGTCTGTTTTCCAGCCCAGTCTTAATGGTAAAAGATCTCTGTGAGTAACTGTCTGTTTTCCAGCCCAGTCTTAATGGTAAAAGATCTCTGTGAGTAACTGTCTGTTTTCCAGCCCAGTCTTAATGGTAAAAGATCTCTGTGAGTAACTGTCTGTTTTCCAGCCCAGTCTTAATGGTAAAAGATCTCTGTGAGTAACTGTCTGTTTTCCAGCCCAGTCTTAATGGTAAAAGATCTCTGTGAGTAACTGTCTGTTTTCCAGCCCAGTCTTAATGGTAAAAGATCTCTGTGAGTAACTGTCTGTTTTCCAGCCGAGTCTTAATGGTAAAATATCTCTGTAAGGGACTGTCTGTTTTCCAGCCCAGTCTTAATGGTAAAAGATCTCTGTGAGTAACTGTCTGTTTTCCAGCCGAGTCTTAATGGTAAAAGATCTCTGTGAGTAACTGTCTGTTTTCCAGCCGAGTCTTAATGGTAAAAGATCTCTGTAAGGGACTGTCTGTTTTCCAGCCCAGTCTTAATGGTAAAAGATCTCTGTGAGTAACTGTCTGTTTTCCAGCCCAGTCTTAATGGTAAAAGATCTCTGTGAGTAACTGTCTGTTTTCCATCCCAGTCTTAGCATATGTACACTCACTGCAATGTGCTACTTGCTACTGAGCTTAAAGAACCATTCTGTCCAGAACACTTTGAGTTAAAATAGCTTTTCTGTCCAGAACACTTTGAGTTAAAAGAATCATTCTGTCCAGAACACAATTCAGCTAAAAACCGTTCTGTCACATCATGCTCAGTGTTATAAAACAGCCTCAGAAATGTTCTGAGCAATCCAGATAGTCTCATCTACTGAATAACCTTTGATGGCAAATCTGGCTGATTATATCATACTGCTGCAGGGACGTGTACACACACACACACATACACACACACGCACACACGCACACACACACATACACACACACACACACGCACACACACACACGCACACACACACACACACACACACACACGCACGTGCGCACGCACGCACACACGCACGCACGCACGCACCCACACACAGACACACACAAACACAGGGTGCTGCTGATGAAGATATCTCCGGCCTCGTCTGTGAATTCACATTGTCGCTCCACACCTGTCTTTGTGATGCTGCGCTTGCAGGGGACAGAGGGACGGCAGGTGGCTGGGAACCAAGCGTTCAGTCACCATCAAACAGATTTAGATAGTGAACCTGTAACTGTATTGACCGCTATCACAGTCTGTCATTTTACTACAATAAACCATGCCCACAGCTATACAGTATGTTCCTCAATGGGCAGGTTTGAGCTTTAAAACATACCTTTATTAAAGGACAGGTGTGTGCACAGAAGGCTGGGCGATGGCAGAGTGATAGCTGACTTTGTTGAAATCAGATTTCAGGCTCTGGAGGACGGACACGTCTTACATGAGGCTCTGGAGGAGGGACACGTCTTACATGAGGCTCTGGAGGAGGGACACGTCTTACATGAGGCTCTGGAGGAGGGACACGTCTTACATGAGGCTCTGGAGGAGGGACACGTCTTACATGAGGCTCTGGAGGAGGGACACGTCTTACATGAGGCTCTGGAGGAGGGACACGTCTTACATGAGGCTCTGGAGGAGGGACACGTCTTACATGAGGCTCTGGAGGAGGGACACGTCTTACATGAGGCTCTGGAGGAGGGACACGTCTTACATGAGGCTCTGGAGGAGGGACACGTCTTACATTTGTATTTTACATTTTTATTTATTTCACCTTTATTTAACCAGGTAGGCTAGTTGAGAACACCTTTATTTAACCAGGTAGGCTAGTTGAGAACACCTTTATTTAACCAGGTAGGCTAGTTGAGAACACCTTTATTTAACCAGGTAGACTAGTTGAGAACAAGTTCTCATTTGCAACTGCGACCTGGCCAAGATAAAGCAAAGCAGTTCGACACATACAATAACACATGGAATAAACAAAACACACAGTTAATAATACAGTAGAAAAGTAAGTCTATATACAATGTGATCAAATGAGGTGAGATAATGGAGGTAAAGGCAAAAAAAGGCCATGGTGGCGAAGTAAGTACAATATAGCAAGTAAAACACTGGAATGGTAGATTTGCAGTGGAAGAATGTGCAAAGTAGAAATATAAATAATGGGGTGCAAAGGAGCAAAATAAATAAATACAGTAGGGAAAGAGGTAGTTGTTTGGGCTAAATTATAGATGGGCTATGTACAGGTGCAGTAATCTGTGAGCTGCTCTGACAGCTGGTGCTTAAAGCTAGTGAGGGAGATAAGTGTTTCCAGTTTCAGAGATTTTTGTAGTTCGTTCCAGTCATTGGCAGCAGAGAACTGGAAGGAAAGACGACCAAAGGAGGAATTGGCTTTGGGGGTGACCAAAGTCGAGGATCGGTAGGATGGTCAGTTTTACGAGGGTATGTTTGGCATCATGAGTGAAGGATGCTTTGTTGCGATATAGGAAGCCGATTCTAGATTAAATTTTGTATTGGAGATGCTTAATGTGAGTCTGGAAGGAGAGTTTACAGTCGAACCAGACACCTAGGTATTTGTAGTTGTCCACGTATTCTAAGTCAGAACCGTCCAGAGTAGGGATGCTGGACGGGCGAGCAGGTGCAGGTAGTGATCGGTTGAATAGCATGCATTTAGTTTTACTTGCGTTTAAGAGCAGTTGGAGGCCACGGAAGGAGAGTTGTATGGCATTGAAGCTCGTCTGGAGGTTAGTTAACACAGTGTCCAAAGAGGGGCCAGAAGTATACAGAATGGTGTCGTCTGCGTAGAGGTGTATCAGAGAATCACCAGCAGCAAGAGCAACATCATTGATGTATACAGAGAAGAGAGTCGGCCCGAGGATTGAACCATGTGGCACCCCCATAGAGACTGCCAGAGGTCCCGGACAACAGGCCCTCCGATTTGACACACTGAACTCTATCAGAGAAGTAGTTGGTAAACCAGGCGAGGCAATAATTTGAGAAACCAAGGCTGTCGAGTCTGCCAATAAGAATGTGGTGAATGACAGAGACGAAAAACTTGGCTAGGTCGATGAATACGGCTGCGCAGTAATGTCTCTTATCGATGGCGGTTATGATGTCATTTAGGACCTTGAGCGTTAGGCTCTGGAGGAGGGACACCTCTTACATGAGGCCACTGTCTTTTTGTTAAAAAAAATGTTTAACTAGGCAAGTCAGTTAAGAACAAATTATTATTTAGAATGATGGCCTACCCTGGGCCAATTGTGCACCTACGTATGGGACTCCCAATCACGGCCGGATGTGATACAGCCTGGATCAGAATGATTACAGAGCAGTCATCCGATGACATGACCAATGATTGGGAAGAATTCAGAGTATTTGTCTAAATGTATAACCAGGAAGCTCAGTGCAGTCTAGTTGAGAGTGAGGATGATACAGAGGCGACAACAAAACCTAACCTCTCACCAATACCAATAACAGGGGAGGTTAGCAATTTTTGGAGAGTTATGATCAGCTTGTGCCTCCGTAACATTGTCACTCATCATTGTTTGCGATTCATTCATGATTATTCATCTTCTATTCTTACTTACAATAAAAATGACTCCAAAATGACACAAGACATTATTCACCATTCAGTTCCTATTGGGCAAAACACAACCAAAACAAACTGCAAATGCATCCAACAGGTTTGTAGAGTCACAAGCTTGATGTAATAATTGCGTGCTAGGAATATGGGACCAAGTACTGTACTTTCATTTCTAAACAGTAAAACAGATAGAGTATGCATGAAAATACCCTCAAATAAAAAGTGTCATTTTGTACTGTCGCCGAATATGAAACATTCAATCTCAAAGCCAACATGCTGGAGTATAGAGCCAAATTGAATATTTTAGCTTCACTGTTGCAGCCAATACACATAGGGTTGACTGTAACTGCATCAAAACATTCAATAGCACATTTGGTGGGGTGGAAATGAAGAATGCTCCTGTGGCAGGACAATATGTCGTGTGAAAACTGAAGAAAACACTTGTACTAAAAGGACTTCCATAATCAAAACCCCGGTTCTTCAGTCTTCCAAAATGAGAGCTCCCAGGAGTCTAGACGCCTGGGGTTTTCAATTCCCCGCGAGTAGGCAACATCAGGCCAGAACCACACAGCTTCTTGGGATTCTGACAACTGTTTAATTACTCATCAGAAATGAAATGTCAGTCGGAAAGATACTTCTTCCAGAAGGTCATGTCCTTAAAAATTAGAGGGAAAAAAGAATGCTGTGGAAGATGTTTACAAATGATGTGAAAGAGAGACCGATATCTGATTATACCGGTCTCAGCTCTCTGATGTGGATGACATCATGGCTATGTTTACACAAGCAACCCAAATCTGATATTTTCGCCACTAATTGGCCTTTCAGATGATCAGATCTTTTGCCAATAATTCGGCAAAAGATCAGCATTGGGCTGCCTGTGTTAACGCGGCACCATGACATTTTCTACTATTCTCATTCTCAAAATGGCTGTTTATTGTGGTTAGGGTTGTTAATCGCGAGAGTACATAGCAGTGAAAACTGAATATGAGCCCAAAGAGATTAACAGTCCACTACCTCAGAGTGAGAGTCACTTGACCCATGAGGACTCATTGATCCAGGTGAAAAACCTTGCTAGTGGCCAAATGTGGAATGTGACTGTGTTCACTCAATGTTTTAAAGGAGTTCTGCTTGTGGTATCAGGGCGGATTTAGGGTTGACCTCACGCTGGGGCGGTCACGGTAAGTGGCAATATAAAGGGAAATTGGGCTCTTCAACTTGGAGTAGGACAACTCAGAAACAATTACACTGTCTAGATAATGGCTTGATGTAAATGACATGGCTGGTATTATACTCTTGTCTTTACTGCTATTCAGGGTCGGACTACTGCATTTGGGGCCACAGGGTATTTTTCTCTCTGCCCCATGGCAAAAAGTGTAGAATTACAGGAAATTAGCTTTAAAACTGCTACATTTTCTCTCAGCCTCATGACAAAAGGTGTAAAATAGCAATATAAAACTTCCCCTTTTTTGGGGGGTGGTTGGAGGGTGGAAGGTATCAGCAAAAAAAAATGAATATTTTATAATGCTATTATACAAATTTTGTCATGAGGCTAATACAATGGTCACCAACCTTTTCTGAGTCAAAATGCAAGCCGAGATCTACCCCTGTGATTTGTTTAAAACATGACTTTAAAAAAAAAACTACGCCTATTCAACATTAACCAATTAAAAACAGTTCTGTAGCAATGAGGTTAGTGCAGTAGGCTATAGGCCCAATATATTATCACTGCATATTGGCTATACATTCATTGCCCTGCCAATGTTGTTCTTCTCAGATAATTTAGAAATTATATATAAAAAAAAAATGGTATATGATCACACTGGTAATAGAGCATTTGTTGAATTACTTTTGAGGCGCTAGAGATCAAGCAGTAGAATATTTGAGGTGCCGGTACTCAGCTCTGGTGAGCTCCTGCCCAAGTCAACTACTGATGTTGTTACTTCTATGACCAGAGAAAGTGAAATATTCCTCAATATAAAAAAAAGACACCAGCTGCTTAAAAAGAATAACTGCCTTGCTCAGGAGATTAGATCCAGCAACCTTTCGGTTACGTGCCCAACGCTCTAACCACTAGGCTATCTGCCGCAGGCATTAGAGACCCCTTGGCGTAGTGATATCCACGGGGGACTACAAGCGAGATCAAAAATGGGGAGGTTCTTTATTGTACTTCTGGTTGTGCCACAGGAAGTGGAATCTAAGGGGATGGATCACTGTTTCACAGCTCAGCTCTTTCATTTGTAACTGTTAGGCGAGACGAGACCAGTCTATCCTCTCTCTCGCTTGTTGTCAAGTCTCCGACCTGCCAGCTCTAATTGAAGGTTTACTTTGTCAGGGTTCCATTCTTGAGTTCGGTCACAAACTGGGTGCACTGCATTGAAAGACAAACAAATCAAGAGAAATAGAAAAAAAACAGATAGAATCCTGTTACCAAGTCTAAACACCAGACACTTCTCCCCCAAATATACCTGTTTTCAATGCAGTCCAGACAGAAAACACCACATATTCATTTTACCCATGTATTAGAAAGTAAAAGACAATACATCTCCACATTTAAAAAAAGGTGTAATGCAATGGATACACATGCATAGTATTGGGCAAATTACACCCGGTTACAGAGTGATCAGAAATGCAATATCCTGGACACCTAACGTGTTCCATTCAGATAAAAAAAAAATCTATAGATTTATATAGACTTATAACATATGATTGCTATGTGGATGTTTTTTTTGACAACATCACGTGTTATACAATGAGATCCATTTGCTATGAGAATTTTAATTGAGCTCAGGTGCATTCTGTTTCCATTGATCATCCTTGAGATGTTTCTACAACTTGATTGGAGTCCACCTGTGGTAAATTCAATTGATTGGACATGATTTGGAACCTGTCTATATAAGTTTCCCACAGTTGAAAGTGCATGTCAGAGCAAAAACCAAGCCATCGGGTTGAAGGAATTGTCCATAGAGATCCAAGACAGGATTGTGTCGAGGCACAGATCTGGGGAAGGGTAACATGTCAAGGTCCCCAAGAACAGTGGCCTCCATCATTATTAAATGGAAGAACAACCAAGACTCTTCCTAGGGCTGGCCGCCCGGCCAAACTGAGCAATCAGGAGAGAAGAGCCTTGGTCAGGGAGTTGACCAAGAACCTGATTGTCACTCTAACAGAGCTCCAGAGTTCCTCTGTGGAGATGGGAGAACCTTCCAGAAGAACAACAATCTCTTCCCCACTCCACAAACCAGGCCTTTATGGTAGAGTGGCCAGCTTGGAGTTTGCCAAAAGGCACCTAAAGGAGTTTCACACCATGAGAAACAAGTCTCTCTGTTCTGATGAAACCAATATTGAACTCTTTGGCCTGAATGCCAAGCGTCACGTCTGGAGGAAACCTGGCACCATCCCTACGGTGAAGCATGGTGGTGGCAGCATCATGCTGTGGGGATGTTTTTCAGTGGCAGGGACTGGGAGACTAGTCAGGATTGAGGGAAAGATGAACTGAGCAAAGTACAGAGAGATCCTTGAAGAAAACCTGCTCCAGAGTGCATAGGACCTCAGACTGGGGCGAAGGTTCACCTTCCAACAGGACAACAACCCTAAGCACACAGCCAAGACAATGCAGGATTGGCTTTGGGACAAGTCTCTAAATGTCCTTGAGTGGACCGGCCAGAGCTTGGACTTCAACCTGGTCAAACATCTCTGGAGAGACCTGAAATTAGCTGTGCAGTAACATTCCCCATCCAACCTGACAGAATGAGAGGATCTGCAGAGAAGAATGGGAGAAACTCCCCAAATACAATTGTGCCAAGCTTGTAGCGTCATATCCAAGACGACTCGAGACTGTAATCACTGCCAAAGGTACTTCAACAAAGTACTGTGTAAAGGGTCTGAATACTTATGTACATGTCATATTTTATTTTTGTTAATACATGTTTTAAAATGTCTAAAAACCTGTTTTTGCTTTGTATTTTTTTTTTTAAATATCAATTTGAGAATAAGGCTGTAACGTAACACAATGTGGAAAAAGTGAAGGGGTCTGAATACTTTCCGAATTCACTGTAAGTGAATTTGTCCCAATACTTTTGTTCCCCTAAAATGAGGGCTGTGTACAAAAAGTGCTGTAATTTCTAAACGGTTCACCCAATATGGATGAAAATACTCTCAAATTGAAGCTGACAGTCTTACTGCAATTTAACCTCAGTCATTGTATCATTTCAAATCCTAAGTGCTGGAATACAGAGCCAAAACAACAATAAATGTGTCAATGACCCAATACTTTTGGAGCTCACTGTAAATGTAAATAGCGCAGATTGTGTTTGTAACACCCCTTCTAGCACTGAGAAGATATTAATCACTCACCACTTTCCTCTGTTTCAAATAGCACCCCACTCCTTACATGGCACACTCTTTTAGACCAGATCCCTATGGCTCCCACTACATAGGGAATAAGGGGTGCAGGTAGCCTAGCGGGTTAAGTGTGTCGGACCAGTAACTGAAAGGTCGCTGGTTCAAATCCCTGAGATGACGATGTGAAAAATCTGTTAATGTTCCCTTGTGAGAGGCACTTAATCCTAATCGCTCTGGGTAAATTGTCTACTAAATGACTCAAATGTAAATGTGTCACTCTACACAAAAGAAAGGGAGCTCTCATTGCACAGTGATAAGATTTGTAAAAAAATAAATTAAAAAAAGCCTATTTAATGCTGTAGTCAGGGACAGATGCTGATTAATCCAATTGTCTGTCGGTCTGTTTGTGCAGCTATTGGTCTGTTGCCAAAGAGATTAGCATTTCAGAGTTCCCTGTAATACAATTCAGGCATTTCATTAAAGGTCCTTACCTACCAGGCCATAGAAATACACAATGCTGTGCAGCTGTAATGACAACGAGTATAAGTGAATTAAACCAACACAATTAGATTGGGAGATGACATGGAATGAGCTGACATGACTGTGCAATTATGTATTTTCTAATAGCACATATCCATAAAGGCATTGTGGTCCACTGTGAAATCATGGGCCCCAGAAGAACCCCGGACAATTGTTTGAATGAACCTACTAGATAAGTTGTTAAGAGAGACAATGATCATATAAACAGCCCTTTCTCTATCTGCAGACAACAGCCAGCGGCCTCCTGTTTTTGAGGGGGGAATTTGTCACGCTTTCTCCCCAGAGGCTTGTTGGGAAAGAACTGAGCGGAACGGCGGCCTCCCTGCAGAAGCAATAGGACAAGGTTGCCAATGTTTTTGGGATGGTAATAATTTTGGATTTTTCTATAAATTCACATGGCACCAGCATCTCCTTGGATTGCATTCGGCACTTTGTCACATTGTTCTCCTATGGCAGAGAATGCCTCAGTCTCACCACAAAATGTTACAGCACAGTGTATCATTATTGACATTTGAATGGCATCGGTGTGTTTTTGCCTTTGTAACACACCTCATTGTTTCTTCAGCTCAGACTGAAAGATACACAGGAAGTGGGACAGATGCTGTATATTCAACTCAATTCAAGCTTGCCCCCTGCTGCGAGAGGAACTGGTATCTAAAATCACCAATACGCTTATCCTTGGATTATTGGGATTGATTTTGTTATCTTTTTTGAGTGAAAAACTATGAGAAGACTGCCTGAATTGTTTGTGTTTGAAAATACGCAGAGTATATTGGTATCTGACTGACAAAAGCCCCACAAGGACACACACAAATACCTGAGTCATTACCAGTCGACTTCTGTGACTGACAGAGGATCAAAATGAAATCACTGTAAACCCTGTTTTGTAGCGTGAGCTAAAACAGAAACCCCGTGTTTTCAAATCTTTTCCGATGAGGTGAGTTCAAAGTTCACAGAAAGTCACCCGTAATTGGCTGCTAAAGAGAGAAGGTCACCGGTAATTGGCTGCTAACGCATCCCAAGCATTGAGGGGGGGGGGGGGGGGGGGGGGGGAGATGCGATGCAATTAGTAGGTAATGCATGGGAGTCCCCTCCAGCACGCATTCTAATTCCCAGATTGTGCAATGAAGGGATCAACTTGGTTTGACTGTTGTGGGTGGCATCCGAATTAGCCTGTGCATTGCTGAGTCACCTAAGAGAGGTGACTGGAATGAAACTTACAGTAGGCTCCCTGTATGGAAGTGACTACAGTCTCTGTCTGAGCTTGTTTTCATAAAGCATGTCAGAGTAGGGATGTTGATTTAGGATCAGTACCTTATGTCAATTTAAACTTAATTCCTTATGATCTAAACTGTCAAACTGATCCTAGATCCGCACTCATATTCAGAGACATATTGTGAAGTCCCTGGGCTCTTATGGTACAGGGGAACACCTGTCCATGTAAAATAGTTGTTACTGGTTCAATTCCCTTGCCAGCTGTTCCCTCCTCAATTGCTACACTTCAACTCTAAACAGAATGTTAGGCACACTAGACATAGTGAGTATGGTCACATGCACACAATAATACGATTATTGTGAATAGTCAGATTAACATAACAGTTTGATTTAAATGTTGACATGCTTTGCAAGAAGAATGATTTTCCTAATAATCCTGTTTACATGGACACATCTGAAATCAGGCTACCTGATGGGACGTTGATAAATGCAAAAAATGGCCAATCACAATAAACGTTCTACCACAGTGACCGTGTTGTTTTTGGGAAGCATATTTGATCCTGAGTTCGGACATATAAAGTTGGTATGTGAAAACTATTTCTAAGATGGATATTTTACGTTTTTCCGAACTCACTTCACTCGCGCAAAAGAAGTTAGCTAGCGCTGCTCGTGCTAGCACCTGCAGCAGATCAAATACACAGTTGGTACTCTGATTAAAGTGTTCTAATAATTCTTAAGATTGTTCAGAAAACCAGTTTTTTTTAAATTGGGTGTATCCTTAATTCGATTATGACCTTACGCCGGCAAAGATAAGTAAAATAAAGTGTTTACATGACCGATGCCTGATCCAGGCTGTATCACAACCAGCAGTGATTGGGAGTCCCAAAGGGCTGTGCACAATTGTCCCAGCGTCGTCCGGGTTTGGCCGAGGTAGGCCATCATTGTAAATAAGAATTTGTTCTTCACTGACTTGCCTAGTTAAATAAAGGATACAAATAAAAAATGCCATACTCGGCCCAGTGCCGTAATCAGTTTAATATTGAATTATTAGTGTGCAAGTAAACATATTCAGTGTAGTAGGTACACAGGGGTGACAGGGTATTAAGTGTGGCGTGCGTAGTCAATCGAGTATACTGTAGGCTAGAGTTCAATTTTGAGGGTTGCACAGAGCTTGACTTCCTTGTATGGTTCTTGACATGCTAATGCAGTAAATAATATATAGCGGTGAAGGGGATAGCATTGAAGGAACAGAGCGCTCTATATAATGAGCCAATTAAAACAGTCGTTCCATGACAGCTGCCTAAGACTACGGATGCGTTCCAAATGGCATGCTATTCATAGTGCACAACTTTTTACCAGAGCTATATGGGCAAGGGTCCAACGTAGTGCACTATATAGGGAATAGGGTGCAATTTGGGACACAGTCAGTTGAATCATCCTCATATTAACGTGACAGAATAATACATTGCGAGTGATCTAATGTTTACGTCTAGATCAGCAGGCTTTCTTTACACGACAGAATCTCAGGTACCATGTTGTCAACCTCAAGTACCGTGTTGTCAACCTCAAGTACCGTGTTGTCAACCTCAGGTACCGTGTTGTCAACCTCAAGTACCATGTTGTCAACCTCAGGTACCATGTTGTCAACCTCAGGTACCATGGTAACAACCTCAGGTACCATGTTAACAACCTCAGGTACCATGGTAACAACCTCAGGTACCATGTTAACAACCTCAGGTACCATGGTAACAACCTCAGGTACCATGGTAACAACCTCAGGTACCATGCTGACAACCTCAGGTACCATGTTAACAACCTCAGGTACCATGCTGTCAACCTCAGGTACCATGTTAACAACCTTAGGTACCATGGTACTGTAACAACCTCAGGTACCATGATAACAACCTCAGGTACCATGGTAACAACCTCAGGTACCATGGTAACAACCTCAGGTACCATGGTAACAACCTCAGGTACCATGGTAACAACCTCAGGTAACAACCTCAGGTACCATGGTAACAACCTCAGGTACCGTGGTAACAACCTGATTTACCTGCTCTATCTTTGCTCCTTTCATATGGGTTGCGTCCCAAATGGCACCTGATTCCCTTTGTAGTGCACTGCTTTTAACCAGAGACTATAGGAAATAGGGTGCCATTTTTTTTATATTTCATTTTTAATTTTTTTTTATATATCATCTGTGAGAAGACTGGTATGCAGCCAGTGCATGAAATCACATGAACATTACCAATACATATCTGCCTACAGTGGAATGTGTCATTGCTGGTGGATGCATGGGTCAGGGCAGCACGCAGAAGCTGCAGTGAACTTCATGCCCAGATGACTTATTCATAATCTATCTCCTCTGATGTCATCGCAGCCCATCTGAGTACCTCCAATACACACTACTGGTACATCACTCTCACTGATTGTGCTCATCGTACTAATGATAATTTCATTCACCTGACATGATGACTCCTTGCTGTCCCCAGTCCACCTGGCTGTGCTGCTGCTCCAGTTTCAACTGTTCTGCCTTAATATTATTCGACCATGCTGGTCATTTATGAACATTTGAACATCTTGGCCATGTTCTGTTATAATCTCCACCCGGCACAGCCAGAAGAGGACTGGCCATCCCACATATGCTCTCTCTAATTCTCTCTTTCTTTCTCTCTCTCGGAGGACCTGAGCCCTAGGACCATGCCCCAGGAATACCTGACATGATGACTCCTTGCTGTCCCCAGTCCACCTGACTGTGCTGCTGCTCCAGTTTCAACTGTTCTGCCTTATTATTATTCGACCATGCTGGTCATTTATGAACATTTGAACATCTTGACCATGTTTTGTTATAATCTCCACCCGGCACAGCCAGAAGAGGACTGGCCACCCCACATAGCCTGGTTCCTCTCTAGGTTTCTTCCTAGGTTTTGGCCTTTCTAGGGAGTTTTTCCTAGCCACCGTGCTTCTACACCTGCATTGCTTGCTGTTTGGGGTTTTAGGCTGGGTTTCTGTACAGCACTTTGAGATATCAGCTGATGTACGAAGGGCTATATAAATACATTTGATTTGATTTGATTTGATTTGATTTGATATATCATGTATTACATCAGTCTACTAATATTACATGCCTGGATCAACAACTCATATCTGACACAGATACTGTATTTAAAGGCTATTATTGGATCCACATGTTTATTTATGTTTATGGCAATGACATGATATCTCAGATGGTTTTATTTTGAAAGACTGTATCACACAACCGTTGAGATGATATTCACTTCATATGAAAAATTGATACGAGCGTTGCATGTCAGATTGTAAAGGCCGACGCTGGAGATGAGAAGCAGGTACGGGGAGACAACATTTAATAAGGAACAGACAAGAAACAAGACAGGAACAGGGTCAGCACACGAGTATACAAGGACATATGAAAATCAATGCAGAAGCAGGGAACAGAGCGGGGAACCAGACAGATATAGGGAAGGTAATGACAGAGGTGATTGAGTCCAGGTGAGTCTAATATGCGTGTGACGAAAGGAAGGCAGGTGTGCGTAATGATGGTGGCAGGAGTGCGCAATGCTGGGGAGCCTGACGACCTCGAGCGCTAGGGGGAAGTGTGGGAGCAGGCGTGACACAGATTGTTTTGTGTTTTTATGGAAAGTTGATACGAGCTTTGATGGTGTCAGATTGTGTTGTGTTTTAATGAAAACGTGGTACAAGCTTTGATGGTGTCAGATTGTGTTGTGTTTTAATGAAAACGTGGTACAAGCTTTGCATGTCAGATTGTGTTGTGTTTTAATGAAAACGTGGTACAAGCTTTGATGGTGTCAGATTGTGTTGTGTTTTAATGAAAACGTGGTACAAGCTTTGATGGTGTCAGATTGTGTTGTGTTTTAATGAAAACGTGGTACAAGCTTTGATGGTGTCAGATTGTGTTGTGTTTTAATGAAAACGTGGTACAAGCTTTGCATGTCAGATTGTGTTTTTATAATGACCATTGTTCTGAATGGTTTCTGAGATTGTACTGTATGTCCTTCCATTGTTTGCTTGCAAAGCAGTGGTTATCAACAAAAAAAGAGCTGTTGGGGCATTTTGGGAAATTGTGACAAACAACTGTCTGTATGACTGCATCAAATTCAAGCTCGCACTATCAACTGCACATTCACACTTGGTGATAAACATTTCACTTGGGGGCTACAGTAAGGTATACCTATAGCAGAACGCAAATGAGGACAAGATCATTTGCACTTTCGTCAAAGCCCAGCACTGAATCTACCTTAAGTGGGTTACATTTCAAATCCGTTTTGCTTGAGGCACACAGGAAGTAAGACACATAGGCAATTCCACCGTAGCAGAATTGCGCTGAGACTTTTGTGCTGAGATTTTTCACTTAAAATATATGCCAAACAAAAACCATTGATTTCAAAACAAACCGTACAACTCTATGCACTAGGATTACGTTTAACAATTTACACTGAACATTTTCTGGAAGAACTGTGCAGATGGTAACAGAATTTCCCTCCGTTTTTTATGTGTCTATGTAACAGTTTTGCTTCCCTCCCTACCTGGGCTTGAACCCTCTGCACACATTGACAACAGCCACCCTCGAAGCATTGTTACCATCGCTCCAGAAAAGCCACGGCCCTTGCAGAACAAGGGGAACAACTACTTCAAGGTCTCAGAGCGAGTGACATCACCAATTGAAACGCTATTAGCGCACCCCGCTGACCAGCTAGCCATTTCACATCAGTTACATCTACGTTTTAAAAAAACAACATAAATATCTGCTCCGGAATAAGATTCTACGCTGTCTGCAGAAAAAATGGGGTATCAGCTATGACATGACACAGTGACTTTGAAAAATTCTTATTTGGTTAATGAATTACAGTAAGTGAAGTGAATTTACACCTGGTAACGGAATTACGGTAACGGAATTTCATCATAAGTCCCTGATCTGTACTACACAGAAGTGTATAATTATGGAAATGAATGTAATTCAATTAATGGTGATGTATCCTAAATAGATACACAAAGATATAAATATGAAATAATCTTCCTTTGCATATTTGGGTATTATTGTCATCGGCAAGGACTAGGGAGTTTTTTTTAAATAAAAATAAACAGAATGGAGCTAAGCACAGGCAAAATCCTAGAGGAAAACCTGCTTCAGTCTGCTTTCCAACAGACACTGGGAGACAAATTCACCTTTCAGCAGGACAATAGCCTAAAAGACAAGGCCATATCTACACTGGAGTTGCTTACCAAGATGACATTGAATGTTCCTGAGTGACCTAGTTTCAGTTTTCACTGAAATCGGCGTGAGAATCTATGGCAAGACTTGCAGATGGCTGTCTAGCAATGATCAACAACCAACCTGACAGAGCTTGAAGCATTTTGAAAATAATAATATGCAAATATTGTACATCCCAGGTGTGCAAAGCTCTTAGAGACTTACCCAGAAAGACTCACAGCTGTAATCGCTGACAAAGGTGTTTCTAACATGTATTGACTCAGGGATGTGAATACTTACTTAAATTAGATATTTCTGTATTTCATTTTCAATAAATATGCTAACATTCTAAAAGCATGTTTTCATTTTGGCATTGTGGGATATTGTGTGTAGATGGGTGAGAAAATAAATCAATTTAATCCATTTTGAATTCAGGCTGTCATACAACAACATGACAAAATATGGAATAAGTCAAGGGGTACGAATACTTTCTGAAGATACTTTTCTTTCCTGTCCTGTACTATTCTGTGCTGTACTCTACTGAACTATACTTGTCTTTCCTGTCCTGTACTATTCTGTGCTGTACTCTACTGAACTATACTTTTCTTTCCTGTCCTGTACTATTCTGTGCTGTACTCTACTGAACTATACTTGTCTTTACTGTCCTGTACTATTCTGTGCTGTACTCTACTGAACTATACTTGTCTTTACTGTCCTGTACTATTCTGTGCTGTACTCTACTGAACTATACTTTTCTTTACTGTGTTGTCCTGTACTGTGCTGTACTGTACTGTGCTGTAGGCTAGTTCTGTCCTTGATCTGTTCTTGTCTATTGATGTTCTGTATTATGTCATTCTGTATTATGTTTCATGTTTTGTGTGGACCCCCGGAAGAGTAGCTGCTGCTTTTGCAACAGCTAATGGGGATTCTAATAAAATACCAAAATACCTAACTTGTGAACCCAACTGTGGTTTGTGACTACAATGATTTCAGCACTCGCCGGTCCCGTTCTGTGAGCTTGTGTGGCCTAACACTTTGCGGTTGAGCCGCTGTTGCTCCTAGACATTTCCACTTCACTATAACAGCATTTACATTTGACCGGGGCAGCTCTAGCAGGGCAGAAATTTGACAAACTGACTTGTTGGAAAGGTGGCATCCTATGACAGTGCCATGTTGAAAGTCACTGAGCACATCAATAAGGCCATTCTACTGCCAATGTTTGTCTATGGAAATTGCATGGCTGTGTTCTCGATTTTATACACCTGTCAGCAACGGGTGTGGCTGAAATAGCCAAATCCACTAATTTGAATGGGTGTCCACATACAGTGGCTTGCGAAAGTATTCACCCCCCTTGGCATTTGTCCTATTTTGTTGCCTTACATCTTGGAATTAAAATAGATTTTGGGGGGGATTGTATCATTTGATTGACACAGCATGCCTACCACTTTGAAGAGGCAAAATATTTTGCGAAATAAACAAGAAATAAGACAAAAAAAACTGAAAACTTCAGCGTGCATAACTATTCACCCCCCCCCCCCAAAGTAAATTCTTATAGAGCCACCTTTGCAGCAATTACAGCTGAAGTCTATTGGGGTACAGTATGTCTCTATAAGTTTGGCACATCTAGCCACTGGGATTTTTGTCCATTCTTCAAGGCAAAACTGCTCCAGCTCCTTCAAGTTAGATGGGTTCTGCTGGTGTACAGCAATCTTTAAATTATACCACAGATTCTCAATTGGATTGAGGTCTGGGCTTTGACTAGGTCATTCCAAGACATTTAAAATTTTCCCCTTAAACCACTTAAGTGTTGCTTTAGCAGTATGCTTGGAGTCATTGTCCTGCTGGAAGGTGAACCTCTGTCCCAGTCTCAAATCTTTTGAAGACTGAAACAGGTTTCCCTCAAGAATCTCCCTGTATTTAGCACCATCCATCATTCCTTCAATTCAGACCAGTTTCCCAGTCCCTGCTGATGAAAAACATACTCACAGCATGATGCTGCCACCACCGTGCGTCACTGTGGGGATGGTATTCTCGGGGGGATGAGAGGTGTTGGGTTTGTGCCAGACATAGCGTTTTCCTTGATGGCCAAAAAGCCTATTTTCTGTCTCATCTAACCAGAGAACCTTCTTCCATATGTTTGGGGAGTCTCCCACATGCCTTTTGGTGAACACCAAGCGTGTTTTCTTATTTTTTTCTTTAACCAATGCCTTTTTTTTCTGGCACTCTTCAGTAAAGCCCAGCTCTGTGGAGTGTACGGCTGAAAGTGGTCTTATGGACAGATACTCCAATCTCCTCAGTGGAGCTTTGCAGCTCCTTCAGGGTTATCTTTGGTCTCTTTGTTCCCTCTCTGATTAATGCCTTCCTTGACAGGTCAGTCAATTTTGGTGGGCGGCCCTCTCTTGACAGGTTTGTTGCGGTGCCATATTCTTTCCATTTTTAAAAATGGATTTAGGGTGCTCCGTGGGATTTTGAAAGTTTCTGGTATTTTTTTAAAACCCAACCCTGATTTGTACTTCTCCACAACTTTGTCCCTGACCTGTTTGGAGAGCTCCTTGTTCTTCATGGTGCCACTTTCTTGGTATTGCCCGTGCTTAGTGGTGTTGCAGACTCTGGGGCCTTTCAGAACAGGTGTATACAGTGGGGAGAACAAGTATTTGATACACTGCCGATTTTGCAGGTTTTCCTACTTACAAAGCATGTAGAGGTCTGTCATTTTTTATCATAGGTACACTTCAACTGTGAGAGACGGAATCTAAAACAAAAATCCAGAAAATCACATTGTATGATTTTAAGTAATTAATTTGCATTTTATTGCATGACATAAGTATTTGATACATCAGAAAGCAGAATTTAATATTTGGTACAGAAACATTTGTTTGCAATTACAGAGATCATACGTTTACTGTAGTTCTTGACCAGGTTTGCACACACTGCAGCAAGGATTTTGGCCCACTCCTCCATACAGACCTTCTCCAGATCCTTCAGGTTTTGGGGCTGTCGCTGGGCAATACGGACTTTCAGCTCCCTCCAAAGATTTTCTATTGGGTTCAGGTCTGGAGACCAGCTAGGCCAATCCAGGACCTTGAGATGCTTCTTACGGAGCCACTCCTTAGTTGCCCCGGCTGTGTGTTTCGGGTCGTTGTAATGCTGGAAGACCCAGCCACGACCCATCTTCAATGCTCTTACTGAGGGAAGGAGGTTGTTGGCCAAGATCTCACAATACATGGCCCCATCCATCCTCCCCTCAATACGGTGCAGTCGTCCTGTCCACCTTTGCAGAAAAGCATCCCAAAGAATGATGTTTCCACCTCCATGCTTCACGGTTGGGATGGTGTTCTTGGGGTTGTACTCATCCTTCTTCTTCCTCCAAACACGGCGAGTGGAGTTTAGACCAAAAAGCTATATTTTTGTCTCATCAGACCACATGACCTTCTCCCATTCCTCCTCTGGATCATCCAGATGGTCATTGGCAAACTTCAGATGGGACATGCGGGACATGCGCTGCCTTGAGCAGAGGATTTTAATCCATGATTGGATAGTGTGTTACTAATGGTTTTCTTTGATACTGCGGTCCCAGCTCTCTTCAGGTCATTGACCAGGTCCTGGCATGTAGTTCTGGGCTGATCCCTCACCTTCCTCATGATCATTGATGCCCCACGAGGTGAGATCTTGAATGGAGACCCAGACCGAGGGTGATTGACCATCATCTTGAACTTCTTCCATTTTCTAATAATTGCGCCAACAGTTGTTGCCTTCTCACCAAGCTTCTTGCCTATTGTCCTGTAGCCCATCCCAGCCTTGTGCAGGTCTACAATTGTATCCCTGATGTCCTTACACAGCTCTCTGGTCTTGGCCATTGTGGAGAGGTTGGAGTCTGTTTGATTGAGTGTGTGGACAGGTGTCTTTTATACAGGTAACGAGTTTAAACAGGTGCAGTTAATACAGGTAATGAGTGGAGAACAGGAGGGCTTCTTAAAGAAAAACCAACAGGTCTGTGAGAGCCGGAATTCTTACTGGTTGGTACTTATGTCATGCAATAAAATGCAAATTAATTACTTAAAAATCATATAATGTGATTTTCTGGATTTTTGTTTTAGATTCCGTCTCTCACAGTTGAAGTGTACCTATGATAAAAATGACAGACCTCTACATGCTTTGTAAGTAGGAAAACCTGCAAAATCGGCAGTGTATCAAATACTTGTTCTCCCCACTGTATATACTGAGCTCATGTGACAGATCATGTGACACTTAGATTGCACACAGGTGGACTTTATTTAACTAATTATGTGACTTCTGAAGGTAATTGGTTGCACCAGATCTTATTTAGGGGCTTCATAACAAAGGGGGTGAATACATATACACGCACCACTTTTCCATTTGAGTTTAATTATTTATTTTTTTAACAAGTTTTTTTTATTTATTTCACTATTTTGTGTATGTCCATTACATGAAATCCAAATAAAAATCCATTTGAATTACAGGTTGTAATGCAACAAAATAGGAAAAATGCCAAGGGGGGTGAATACTTTTCCAAGGCGCTGTACTTTTGTATATATAGTGTATTTCTAATACCTTTGTAGACTGTTTCTGGTAGACGTTTTCTATTTTCCTTTTCCATCTGTTTTATTCAAAGCCTTTGCTTCTTCGTAATGTTAAACATTTAAGGATGGAAAATTGTTGAAAAATGTATATATGTCTTAATTTCTCAAAAATATAGACTCTTTGCTTTCATTTGATGCTCCTATGAACTTTACATGTTGGTGCTCAGGGGTCATTTTACATGTCAGTGCACATTGGTCCTTTTTTTACATGGAAATGACCATATCTTCTTTTTCAAACATATTTCTACAAAATCTCCTCTCCTTCCATGTGTGCACAGATTTGAGGAATTTTGTCATAGAAAGAGTCCATAGGTGGGAAGGGGGAGCGAAGGTAATCCACTCACAGGTCTGTGACAAAGGTAATCTACCCACAAAGGTAATCCACTCACAAAGGTAATCTACCCACAAAGGTAATCTACCCACAAAAGTAATCCACCCACAAAGGTAATCTACCCACAAAAGTAATCCACCCACAAAGGTAATCCACCCACAAAAGTAATCCACCCACAAAGGCAATCCACCCACAAAAGTAATCCACCCACAAAGGTAATCCACCCACAAAGGTAATCCACCCACAAAAGTAATCCACCCACAAAGGTAATCCACCCACAAAGGTAATCCACCCACAAAAGTAATCCACCCACAAAGGTAATCCACCCACAGAGGTAATCCACCCACAAAGGTAATCCACCCACAGGGCAGTAACATGGCTGGCACACTCTAACACTGGTGGACTCACACGCAACCTTGCACACACACACACACACACACACACATACGGGCGCGCACGCACGCACGCACACACACGCGCACGCGCACACACACACACACACACACACACACACGCACACACACACACACCATGTGAAAAACTCCCATTGTTAATTTGGATGGACAGTAGCCAGATGGTTGTGGGTGAGGGGTCAGGGGTTAGCGTGGGATAGTGTTGTGGTTGGTCTGACCTGACACGACATCAGCAAGCTGCCAGAGTGAGTGGGGTTGTGATACAGTACATCCCATCAACTTCACCGTGGAGGGCGGAAAACCGGCTAAAGATTCTAGAATTTAACAAAAGAGTATGAGGTTATTAAATGAATAATGTCGTTTTTGATAGGCTTGTTTTTGTTTTCGCAGCTATCTTTCTTGGGGTGAGCTTAGAACATCAGATGATGTAACTCTCTTCAATTACTTCCTCTAAAGTTTGCAGTGGAGTCTTTGTTTCTTTGACAGTAAAAATGGTTCCTGTTTGTCTGTTGAGCAACTCCAGATTTGTTTATACTACTGGAAGTCACAGATAAAAGAGATGATGTCATGAAATGGGTTTTCACGGCGCTCCTTCATACAGATGTACTACAACTGTACTAGAAGATAAATCCACCTCTGAGTCTCAGACACGACATTCCCTCACTGTGGACATCTCGTCTCGTGTGTCCTTTCACTGTTCAGGCCTGTTGTTCTGAAAACAATACTAGTAAGATGAGTGGAACAGGAAGCCACTTTGACAGGGCATTGGGCACTCTGAAAACATGCAAACAATTATCAAAATCGCTTAATTCCCTTCTATCCTAAATACACCGCTCTTGCCCCAAAGCAAGATGGAGCAATCCTTCCTCCTCCAGTACGTACCAAACATTGTACATTTTAATTAGGTACTCTGGCATAACGCTTCATCTGGTGTTGTCTCACATTGTGTTACATGCAGGGAGTGATTTGCTGGGAGGGGTTTAGTACAATTAAATTAATATAATACACCTAACATGTGTTTAATTACCCCCCACCCCCCCACCCCACCATGAATAGTACATGTGTGCTTATCTACCCCCATTGCTGAACATTCATTATGTTCCCCTTGGGGTGCACATCAGATTCAATAATACAAATGTATATCTATTACCTTTTTCCAATCAGGCTTGAATTGCATCTAGAAGGAATCTGATCTGTCACCTCCAATCTGTCCTACTCATGTCTATAAATAACTGCTGTGTCTTTGTCTGCATCCCAAATGGCACTATAATCCCTTTAAAGTGCACTACTTTCGACCAGAGTAGCTCCAAAACAAGGAGTACAGGTAGTGCACTATGAATGGAATAGGGTTCAGTTTAGGATGCAGCCTTGGCCTCATTAATTACTGCTTTGAACACTTGTTTCATCGGACTAATATTGACGGATGAGTAATCCAGGTTTGGCTCTATTTCACTTAACCATGCTGCTCTGCTTCCCAGGGAACAATCCATTGCTGCTTCACAGGGAACAATCCATTGCTGTCTGAATTACACAACTTTGGATCATAGACTCTGGTCTGGTTGAATCAATGAGGATCTTATACATCATAGGTTTGAGTCAGGTTCTTTGTTGGTGATATCTAACATTTAATTGGCTTATTTTGACATTATAACACTTGGACATCATCAATACATTCATAATGCATTCACTGCACCCTGGGCTATCACGGTAACATATTACCGCCACACCGGCGGTCATGAGCCATGATGGCAGTCAAATTCCACATTAGCCACTGTTCCTAGGCTGTCATTGAAAATAAGAATTTGTTCTTAACTGACTTGCCTTGTAAAATAAATAAAAACAATCTATGAAGATGAAGACTCTTTTAGGCCTTCCTCAAGAAACTCTCCATCTCAGCCATTGACTTGGCTTGTCGTCCCATTCCCCACACTAAATCATCCCACCAATGCCAACCCCTAACCATCTATACCAATTTGTGGCGGGAGGAGGACAAAAGTTGATCGTCCATTGACTCACCGATCGTCCATTGACTCACAGTTGAAGCCATTAATAAGGCAAGGCATGACATGACCCTGGTCTTGGTGGAAGCCTGGTTAATGAGGCCCACCCTGGAGAGACCGTAATGGGGATGGATATGGCCGGCTCTGGGCTAGAGGGGGAGCTGTTAGCATAATGGATGGCCCTGGACACTCACTGTAATTTCAAAGTTCATTAACACTGTGGCATATGCTCATTTCTGCTGCCTGATGTTTCCTTTCCATTCATGGAATTTATGAACCATCAAAGTCGGGATTTTTTTATTTTTTTAATTTTATTTAACCTTTATTTAACTAGTCATGGGTTGAGGTAAGAAATGTCATTGGGGATGACGGCATGCACTCTAAATCATATGAGATCTCAAAAAAGTTATTTTGTTGTGAAGATTTTTTTACAGCTTTTTTTTCATTTCATTGTACTAAACAAGCAGTATAAAATATGTATTTTCTGTGATGATTTCAAGCAGGAGGTTTTTGTAGAATTTCGGTTGATTTGAGCACTGTCACCGTAAGCACAAACAGTGCTAATTTTGGCAGCTATTTTAGATGTAGTTTTGTCTTAGTCCCATCTGAGTCAATTCGTCCTTCTTAGTTTGAGTTATTATCAGTCGACTAAAACTCTAGACAACTTTAGTCAAGTTTTAGCCACAGTCATTTTAGTCACATAATAGTTAGTGCATTTTTTTCTCACGAAATTCTATATATTTACCTGTAATGTCCATCATGTGCACATTAAGATAGTCTTGTCCAGCTAGGCCTATTATCTCCTCATATACAGTGAGGGGAAAAAGTATTTGATCCCCTGCTGGTTTTGTACGTTTGCCCACTGACAAAGAAATGATCAGTCTATAATTTTAATAGCAGGTTTATTTGAACAGTGAGAGACAGAACAACAACAAAACAATCCAGAAAAACACATGTCAAAAATGTTATAAATTGATTTGCATTTTAATGAGGGAAATAATAATTTCTTTGTCAGTGGGCAAACGTACAAAATCAGCAGGGGATCAAATACCTTTTTCCTTTACTATACCTGGCACATTGCTATTATGGCAGATTGTAACCAATGCAAACTATGATTTATCATGTTGACTACAAAACCTTGGTGAAATCAGGTGAAATCATTTAGGCACATAGCTCTTTTCTCCCAATCATAATATTGGGATCAAATCAAATGTTATTTGTCACATGCGCCGATGTACCTTACAGTGAAATGCTTCCTGCCAAGCCCTTAACCAACAATGCATTTTTAAGAAAAATAAGTGTTAAGTAAAAAATAGATAATTAAAAAAAAATACAAATACATTTTAATTTAATCTTTATTTCACTAGTAATGGAGGTAAATTCCTTAAAAAGTGACACATTGTCAGAAATATTACTGCATTTCTAATATTCAACAAAAAGCAGTGATATTTCCAACCCGAAAAAAACAACTGAGAGAGCAGCAACACAGATGAATAACACTGCAACAATAAGCAAAAACAGCTTACATGAGAAGTAAGAGAGAGAGAGAGTAATCATCATTGTTTTGAGTTACAATTGAAGTGTTCTGACTGCACATCAGTTCAAAAGCTTGCTGAGTGTCTGAAGTAACCGCCAGGGAGCTGTTTGGCAGAGCTGGGCAGATCAGCTGAATTAGACTGTGCAACTGAAAGATGTTAATTCTGCCAATGAGAGGATAGCATTTCATATTCTACAAAGGCATGCATGCTTATGATTGGATGAAATAGATGAATGTCAAATTGAATGTCCATTAATCTCACGTGGAATTCTCCTCACATTTTGGTAAACTAAAATGAAAACTCGTTTGTTGCAGTTTAAAAAAAAAAAAATGTAATCTCGTTATCCTCTTTATTTTTCATCCGGAAAAATAGGTCGTTGACACATATTTTTCGTCATAAGTTATTGTAGACTAAATTAACACTGAGCCCAAACTCAATTCAATCATCATTTGACAAGAATGAATGGGAAGTCAATGAACTGAAACAATACAGTATGGGTTTGCAACCATCTGTATAGTTTCATTTACTGAGCCTCAACCTCCCATTGATTAATGCTCTTTTAAGGAAAACAATGGCATTGTATAGAAGTCATTTCCTTCGAGAAAATAGATGGAGTCAAACCACCGTGTGTGTGTGTGTGTGTGTGTGTGTGTGTGTGTGGTTGTGTGTGTGTGTGTGTGTGTGTGTGTGTGTGTGGTTGTGTGTGTGTGTGTGTGTGTGTGTGTGTGTGTGTGTGTGTGTGTGCGTTTGAAGGAATGTCAAGTTGTCTACACTGTGTCTACCTTCAGTTTGTTTTCGACATCTTATGTGCGCGTTTGCGCTCACGCGCGTGTGTTTGTGTGTGACTACCTTGTTGTGCTCTGCCCACAAACTGTATGTGTGTATATAGGGTATCGCAAGATGTGTGTATGTGTGTGTGTATGGGAGGGCTAAGTCTACCCAAACTAATTATCCCTCTGTGACAGTGCTGGTGGGGAGGTCAGGGAAGCGAGACAATGTGACAGCTCCACTGTGATTGGCTCTCCCTGCTGACAGCCACAGACAGGATTACAGTATGGGGTCCAGTGAGGAAACAGCAATGATGCATGAGGACTGTCTCTCTCTCTCTGTTTCTTGCCATTTAATCCTTTCTTCATCCCCCTCTTTCATTCCCTCTCGTTTTCTTCTCTTTCTCTCTCCCTCTCTTTGTCAACCTCTCTTTCTCTCTCCCTCTCTTTGTCAACCTCTCTTTCTCTCTCCCTCTCCCCACCTATCGTTCTGTCATCACCCACAACCCCCTCACTCCATCACTCTGGCTCTTTATCTATCTCTCCCAGTTTCTCTCTTCCCTCTCTCCATCACTCTGTCTCTTTAGCTATCTCTCCCAGTTTCTCTCTTCCCTCTCTCCATCACTCTGTCTCTTTATCTATCTCTCCCAGTTTTTCTCTTCCTCTCTCTGTCACTCTGTATCCTTCCCTCTCTCCGTCACTCTGTATCCTTCCCTCTCTCCATCACTCTGTGTCCTTCCTTCTCTCCCTCTGTTTGTGTCCTTCCCTCTTTCCATCGCTCTGTGTCCTTCTCTCTCTCCACCACTCTATGTCCTTCCCTCTCTCCCTCTGTCTGTGTCCTTCCCTCTCTCCCTCTGTCTGTGTCCTTCCTTCTCTCCCTCTGTCTGTGTCCTTCCTTCTCTCCCTCTGTCTGTGTCTTTCCCTCTCTCTCTCTCTGTCTGTGTCCTTCCTTCTCTCCCTCTGTCTGTGTCCTTCCCTCTCTCCCTCTGTCTGTGTCCTTCCCTCCCTCCCACTGTCTGGGTCCTTCCCTCTCTCCCTTTTCATTTTATTCCATTCAGTTCTCTAGAGTGGTCCTACTAGTATGTGAATGCATTAGGTGGAGTCAGATCTTTTCTGCAGTTAGTGACCCTAAAGTGCCCTCTTTGGCCCAGTGTGTAGAATGTTTTTTGGGGTTTGAAATCCGGTGTTTCTATGCCAAACAGTTTTTGTTATGTTTCAGTCTTCCATGATGGTATATAAAGTGTAACATCGGGGTTCACCCAGAGTGGCGCAGCGGTCTAAGGCACTGCATCGCAGTGCTAGAGGTGTCACTACAGACCTGGGTTTGCTCCCAGGCTGTGTCGCAGCCAGCCGTGACCAGGAGGAGGTGGTACAATTATTTTATTTAAGCCCATAACCATGTGTGTGAGATGTATACTGACATGCCTACACCTGCTCCCTCCCTCCAGCCGCTCCATGTTGCCGGTCTACTAAACACCGGTCCGGGCAGGCAACCATCATTGCGCACACCTGACAACCATCATTGCGCACGCCCGGCAACCATCATTGCACACACCTGACAACCATCATTGCGCACGCCCGGCAACCATCATTGCGCACACCTGACAACCATCATTGCACACACCTGACAAGCATCATTGCACACACCTGACAACCATAATTGCACACAGCTCATCATTTTCTCCCTGATTACTGCCCTTTATTTGCCCTCAGTTGCCTTCAGTCACTAGGTGCTATTGTTTTCCCTCGTGTTATGTACGCTCCTCCTATTTGTTCTTTATTAAAACCACCTGTTTCCTGCCCGTTTTCAGCTACATATAATTTTGCTTCAAAGTAAATTTGTTTAAGACTACCAAGAATCCCTCTGTGTGACCCTGATTTAACCCACACCAGGGAAAGGTTAATGTACACAGTGCTCCAAGGGACACCATAGCAGGTAGAGAGACACTGAATAGGATGTCAGGTTTGGTTGACCCTTCTAATGAATAAGGCATACATTTAGAGGGGGTACTTCATCCCAAAATGATATTTCAAATTCATTTTACCTTCAGTTGTGTCTGTAGGCCAGTAGTGAAAGCATCCACAATAATCAGTTTTTTAAAAACTTTTGTTTACAGCTGGGCGTTAGCATGATTAGCATTGTTATAATAAATATAATATAAATAGTTATAATAAATAATATAATGTTAAAATAAATAGTGTAATCCATGGTCGTTGTTAGCAAAGCTGCATTGCAAGCTGAAACTTTCTCATATATTATTGTGGATGCTGTCACTGCTAGCCCACAGACCCACCTCTAAGTAAGAGGAATTTGACCCACCCACATAGAAAAATACTATAGTTTACTATAAAATACTACAGTACTTATTATATAATGCTGTAGTAAACTGTAGTATACGGTACATTACTATACTACACACTGTAGTATCCCCCGATCATGTGTAGTACTTCGTATAGAATTTTGTAGCATACGTATAATACTATAGTGAATACTACAGTATTATCCACAAAGGTACACTCTAGTAATTACTACAGAAATGTCCACAAAAACACTACAGTCCACAAAAACACTAAATTGTCTTTAACTTTAGTAAATACTGCAGTATCTAATGTGCATACAACCTGCCCATTCCCCTCCGCCATATTGAAATTTGTGCCACATGTAAGTGAGAAACCCACATGCCAAGTATAGACCATATATTGTGTTCCCTACAGGTCCTGAACTCTCCGTTCAGATCCCAGACCTACCTACCTACAGGTTATAGAAAAGAACTGAAGCTCTGAACTCTCTGTTCAGAACCAGGTCCTACCTACCTACAGGTTATAGAAAATAACTGAAGCTCTGAACTCTCTGTTCAGAACCAGGTCCTACCTACCTACAGGTTATAGAAAAGAACTGAAGCTCTGAACTCTCTGTTCAGAACCAGGTCCTACCTACCTACAGGTTATAGAAAAGAACTGAAGCTCTGAACTCTCTGTTCAGAACCAGGTCCTACCTACCTACAGGTTATAGAAAAGAACTGAAGCTCTGAACTCTCTGTTCAGAACCAGGTCCTACCTACCTACAGGTTATAGAAAAGAACTGAAGCTCTGAACTCTCTGTTCAGAACCAGGTCCTACCTACCTACCTGAAAGTTATGGGACATTTTTGTATTCTCCCGTAGGTCTCCTCGAGGAGAAAGCCCCGCTGCTTCTATGTCAAATACAATAAAACAAAAACCCTTTAGTAAATACTACAGTATACCATACTGCAGTCTGCAAAAAACATTAGTAAAAAAAAATTTTTTTACTACATTATTTGTGGGTGAACTATTCTTTAATTCTAGTATTTGTTAAACTCCCATAGCTATGATTTCAGTGGCACCTTCCCCTTGTTAATGAACTAAAAGTAGAAGTAAATCAATTCAAAGTGATACGCGGTTCTGTCTATTCTAACAATGCAAGTGAAAGTGTTGTTTGTTTTGCATGAATGGTCGATTCCAGTTTAATCTGATAATGTGTTGCATGGTAACATACACGGCATGCCCTTTTCCAGGGGCTCTTTTCATTCCCATTGTTGTACTTGTCATAGGTAGTCATTTAAATAATCAGAGGTGAATGAGGTAGTAGGCCTCACCATTGCATTGATAGATAGTGTGTGAGTGCAACAGTATTGCTTCCGTCCCTCTCCTTGCCCAGACCTGTGCTCGAACCAGGGACCCTCAACATGAAATCAAAATCTAATTGTAGTTGTCACATGCTTTGCAAACAACAGGTGTAGACTAACAGTGAAATGCCTAGTTACGGGTCCTTCCCAACAACAGGTGTAGACTAACAGTGAAATGCCTAGTTACGGGTCCTTCCCAACAACAGGTGTTAGACTAGGCTACATACTCAAGGTACCAGAACTAGGCTACATACACAAGGTACCAGTACTGAGTCAATGTGTAGGAGGACGAGGTAATAACATGGCTATATACACGAGGTACCAGTACTGAGTCAATGTGCAGGAGGACGAGGTAATAACATGGCTATATACACGAGGTACCAGTACTGAGTCAATGTGCAGGAGGACGAGGTAATAACATGGCTACATACACAAGGTATCAGTACTGAGTCAATGTGCAGGAGGACGAGGTAATAACATGGCTATATACACGAGGTACCAGTACTGAGTCAATGTGCAGGAGGACGAGGTAATAACATGGCTATATACACGAGGTACCAGTACTGAGTCAATGTGCAGGAGGACGAGGTAATAACATGGCTATATACACAAGGTACCAGTACTGAGTCAATGTGCAGGAGGACGAGGTAATAACATGGCTACATACACAAGGTATCAGTACTGAGTCAATGTGCAGGAGGACGAGGTAATAACATGGCTATATACACGAGGTACCAGTACTGAGTCAATGTGCAGGAGGACGAGGTAATAACATGGCTATATACACGAGGTACCAGTACTGAGTCAATGTGCAGGAGGACGAGGTAATAACATGGCTACATACACAAGGTATCAGTACTGAGTCAATGTGCAGGAGTACGAGGTAATAACATGGCTACATACACAAGGTATCAGTACTGATTCAATGTGCAGGAGGACGAGGTAATAACATGGCTACATACACAAGGTACCAGTACTGAGTCAATGTGCAGGAGGACGAGGTAATAACATGGCTATATACACGAGGTACCAGTACTGAGTCAATGTGCAGGAGGACGAGGTAATAACATGGCTACATACACGAGGTACCAGTACTGAGTCAATGTGCAGGAGGACGAGGTAATAACATGGCTACATACACGAGGTACCAGTACTGAGTCAATGTGCAGGAGGACGAGGTAATAACATGGCTACATACACGAGGTACCAGTACTGAGTCAATGTGCAGGAGGACGAGGTAATAACATGGCTACATACACGAGGTACCAGTACTGAGTCAATGTGCAGGAGGACGAGGTAATAACATGGCTATATACACAGGTACCAGTACTGAGTCAATGTACAGGAGGACGAGGTAATAACATGGCTATATACACGAGGTACCAGTACTGAGTCAATGTGCAGGAGGACGAGGTAATAACATGGCTATATACACGAGGTACCAGTACTGAGTCAATGTGCAGGAGGACGAGGTAATAACATGGCTACATACACGAGGTACCAGTACTGAGTCAATGTGCAGGAGGACGAGGTAATAACATGGCTACATACACGAGGTACCAGTACTGAGTCAATGTGCAGGAGGACATGGTAATAACATGGCTATATACACGAGGTACCAGTACTGAGTCAATGTGCAGGAGGACGAGGTAATAACATGGCTATATACACAGGTACCAGTACTGAGTCAATGTACAGGAGGACGAGGTAATAACATGGCTATATACACGAGGTACCAGTACTGAGTCAATGTGCAGGAGGACGAGGTAATAACATGGCTATATACACGAGGTACCAGTACTGAGTCAATGTGCAGGAGGACGAGGTAATAACATGGCTATATACACGAGGTACCAGTACTGAGTCAATGTGCAGGAGGACGAGGTAATAACATGGCTATATACACAAGGTACCAGTACTGAGTCAATGTGCAGGAGGACGAGGTAATAACATGGCTACATACACAAGGTATCAGTACTGAGTCAATGTGCAGGAGGACGAGGTAATAACATGGCTATATACACGAGGTACCAGTACTGAGTCAATGTGCAGGAGGACGAGGTAATAACATGGCTATATACACGAGGTACCAGTACTGAGTCAATGTGCAGGAGGACGAGGTAATAACATGGCTACATACACAAGGTATCAGTACTGAGTCAATGTGCAGGAGGACGAGGTAATAACATGGCTACATACACAAGGTATCAGTACTGATTCAATGTGCAGGAGGACGAGGTAATAACATGGCTACATACACAAGGTACCAGTACTGAGTCAATGTGCAGGAGGACGAGGTAATAACATGGCTATATACACGAGGTACCAGTACTGAGTCAATGTGCAGGAGGACGAGGTAATAACATGGCTACATACACGAGGTACCAGTACTGAGTCAATGTGCAGGAGGACGAGGTAATAACATGGCTACATACACGAGGTACCAGTACTGAGTCAATGTGCAGGAGGACGAGGTAATAACATGGCTACATACACGAGGTACCAGTACTGAGTCAATGTGCAGGAGGACGAGGTAATAACATGGCTATATACACGAGGTACCAGTACTGAGTCAATGTGTAGGAGGACGAGGTAATAACATGGCTACATACACAAGGTACCAGTACTGAGTCAATGTGCAGGAGGACGAGGTAATAACATGGCTATATACACAGGTACCAGTACTGAGTCAATGTACAGGAGGACGAGGTAATAACATGGCTATATACACGAGGTACCAGTACTGAGTCAATGTGCAGGAGGACGAGGTAATAACATGGCTATATACACGAGGTACCAGTACTGAGTCAATGTGCAGGAGGACGAGGTAATAACATGGCTATACACACAGTACCGAGTCGATGTGCAGGGGGACGAGGTAATTGAGGTAGATATGTACATATACTGTAGGTAGGAATGAAGTGACTAGGCACCAGGATAGATAATAAACAGGAGCACCAGCAGCACATGTGATGAGTCAAAAGAGTTGGTACAAAAAGAGTCAATGCAGATAGTCCGGGTAGCTATTTGGTTAACTATTTAACTAACTATTTAGCTGTCTTATGGCTTGAGGATAGAAGCTGTTCAACGTCCTGTTGGTTACAGACTTGTTGGTTGCTGTTTAGTAGCAGAGCCTGGTCTAGAGGTCCTGGATGGCTGGAGTCGCTGACCCCGCCTGGTCTAGAGGTCCTGGATGGCTGGAGTCGCTGACCCCGCCTGGTCTAGAGGTCCTGGATGGCTGGAGTCGCTGACTCCGCCTGGTCTTGAGGTCCTGGATGGTTGGAGTTGCTGACCCCGCCTGGTCTAGAGGTCCCGGATGGCTGGAGTCGCTGACCCCGCCTGGTCTAGAGGTCCTGGATGGCAGGGAGCTCGACCCCAGTGATGTACCGGGCCGTGCGCACTACCCTCTGTAGTGTCTTGCCGTCGTTTCCTATAGCTCCTTGCAGAGCAAGGGAAACAACTACTTCACGTCACCAATTGAACACCACTAGCGCGTACCATTAACTAGCTAGCCGTCCTCCCATCCAATATGTTCTTTGCTACACTACATACTGTATCTTCAGAACATGGAGACGGACCCCTTGTATTATTCCGGGCTCAATATGTCTAATACTAAACGGATCAGAAATCATTCTTGTTAAGGGAATCAATATTATGTCTAATAGTAAACGGATCAGCAATCATTATTGGCAATTTTCAATTATCTAAAATAGTTTAAAAAAGCCTAGGTCTATATAGCTAAAAGTATGTGAGAATATGTGAGATGTGAGAATCAAACATAGACTACCATTTGTACCGTTCGCCAAATACAGTACCACTATACAGTACCACTATACAGTAACACTATACAGTACCACTATACAGTACCACTATACAGTAACACTATACAGTACCACTATACAGTAACACTATACAGTACCACTATACAGTACCACTATACAGTAACACTATACAGTACCACAGTGTTCACTCATTTCGGCAGTGTTGAAAACACATCACAAATGCATATGATTATTCTTGGTTTGGTTAATCTATTCCTAATACAAACATGTTATATTTGCATAAGATATGAATGGGAAGATTTCTGCATGTCTGTCTTCATCTGAAGGAATTCTTGAGACCCATGAATGATGAATGAGTTGGCGTGTACATACCCCAGTAATGAAGCTGGGAGAACAACTGTATAGACTTAATATTTAAAGAGTCCAGCTTCCTTTGTGGACATGTCGTCGGGGTATTAAATATTTAGACAGTGCAATAGTCCAATGTTAGATGGATTAGTGGGGATCGTGAGAAGGCGATGGTGTGACTAAGTTTTCATTCTGTGACTTTCTGCATGTGACACTGGCAGGCAAGCTATAGTTGGTTGGTCGAAGGTCGTTGATGTGGTGGCATGACTAAAGTATGCCTTTAATGCAAGTTGTTGCTGTGTATATACTCAAAATATAGACAATATAGACAAAATATAGACAAGATAAATAGAAAGTGTAGCTAGAATACTCATTGGTTGACTGTGTAGCTAGAATACTCATTGGTTGACTCAGTGTAGCTAGAATACTCATTGGTTGACTATGTATAGCTAGAATACTCATTGGTTGACTCTGTGTAGATAGAATACTCATTGGTTGACTCTGTATAGCTAGAATACTCATTGGTTGACTCTGTATAGCTAGAATACTCATTGGTTGACTCTGTATAGCTAGAATACTCATTGGTTGACTGTATAGCTAGAATACTCATTGGTTGACTCTGTATAGCTAGAATACTCATTGCTTGACTCTGTATAGCTAGAATACTCATTGGTTGACTTTGTATAGCTAGAATACTCATTGGTTGACTCTGTGTAGATAGAATACTCATTGGTTGACTCTGTGTAGATAGAATACTCATTGGTTGACTCTGTGTAGATAGAATACTCATTGGTTGACTCTGTGTAGATAGAATACTCATTGGTTGACTCTGTGTAAATAGAATACTCATTGGTTGACTCTGTGTAGATAGAATACTCATTGGTTGACTCTGTGTAGATAGAATACTCATTGGTTGACTCTGTGTAGATAGAATACTCATTGGTTGACTCTGTGTAGATAGAATACTCATTGGTTGACTCTGTGTAGATAGAATACTCATTGGTTGACTCTGTGTAGATAGAATACTCATTGGTTGACTCTGTATAGCTAGAATACTCATTGGTTGACTCTGTATAGCTAGAATACTGATTGGTTGACTCTGTATAGCTAGAATACTGATTGGTTGACTCTGTATAGCTAGAATACTGATTGGTTGACTATGTATAGCTAGAATACTGATTGGTTGACTCTGTATAGCTATAGTGTTTTCCTGCTCTATGACCTCATTGTCACTATCACCCAGGGTCACATCAGATTCAATGTCGGTGGGACACAACTGACTGACTGTCCTCCAAATCGGTCTGTTTTAGCCGCGCAAATAAAGGAAATAGCACTTATCTGAAATACTTTAATGGAGTAGCATCGCCATTCAATTTCTACCGTTGTCGCTCACCCATATGATACACAGATCAATCTTAAAGGAACAAATCTTTAAAATTAAAAAGTGACATTACTACAGATGTTCTTCATTTTTATGTGTTTTTTATATAAATAGAAAAAAATCCATATCAATTAAATCCAAATTTCAGTGTGTTTCATTTGTTTGCACCTTTATGATGAAATCCTTTGTCTATTTTATTTATTTATATATATATATATATATATATATATATATATATATATATATATATCTGAAGGAATTTCAAATATCTCCCCTAATTTGTGCTTGATGACTACAAGGAAAGACAAATAATCTTTACTCCCATCTGTCTTCTGATTGGTTTGTTTGTCAAAACCCTAGTTTTCTCATCCACCCTCCAGAAAGTGCTTGCTCAGGGTCGGTACCCCTCGCTGGCGGGAAAGCATAAAAACAACCGAGAGGGATGGCGGTTTATGTGGTGGAGGAGCCAAGGTGAGAGCTATTTCCTATCCATTAACAAGCAGAATACAGGAGTGTGTTGATGGGTTGAAATCCTCTGAACCTTTTGCTTGTGTTCGTGCAACAAGTGGGCATCTGCAACACTGTCGAGTGGATGATGTGTGCCAACCACCATCATGTCAAAAATAGCAGGGAGTGTTTATTTCGTCAGAGAAGATGTCTGGACCTATAGGAACATGCAGTGTCATTCTGAATGGATTATATTAATCCCAAAAAATGTTGTGTGGATGACTAAATGTTTCCATCAATGTAGCACCCACCTGGGAGATGCACAGCAGCTGTTTTGCATTTGAAAAGTAGCAATTGGTGTAGTTATGCATGAACTAGCAATAATTTACTCCTACTCAATTCACACGTTTAGTCCCATGTGCACAGTAAAGGGCAGTGTGGACTGTACCCTAGGCTTTGCAGGTGTACGTCATATAATGAACAAACTTAGTTCAACTTAGTTAAGAAAAAACAGTCAGACCACACCACAGCTTTCCACCCAATAGAACTTGAGGATATAATAGGAGTTTTGCATTTTTAATTGGCCATATTCATCACATTGAAACTAGGTGTATTTATATCAATGATGGATTCCCCCCCATCTGCCAGCCATTCTATTCTTGCTTCATATTAATAACCTTTCAATTGACTGGCTAAGTCTTGACTTCATTAATGACACTGCAGTGTGAAAGGTTGATGTATTTGGTCATGATTATAATATTTCTCATACATTATTAGATGTTAAACCCTAATCCTTGGTAGCTATTTCTGTAAATGGCCACCCGTGATCCAATTATGTTGAATGACATGTGATAGAGTGCATTCGGAAAGCATTTAAAGCCGTTGACTTTTCCCACATTTTGTTACGTTTACAGCCTTATTTTAAAATGGATTACATTGTTTTTTTCCCCTCATCAATCTACACACAATACCCCATAACTACATCACAATACCCCATAAATACATCACAATACCCCATAACTACATCACAATACCCCATAACTACATCACAATACCCCATAATGACATCACAATACCCCATAACTACATCACAATACCCCATAATGACATCACAATACCCCATAATGACATCACAATACCCCATAATGACATCACAATACCCCATAACTACATCACAATACCCCATAACTACATCACAATACCCCATAACTACATCACAATACCCCATAACTACATCACAATACCCCATAATGACATCACAATACCCCATAACTACATCACAATACCCCATAATGACATCACAATACCCCATAACTACATCACAATACCCCATAACTACATCACAATACCCCATAATGACATCACAATACCCCATAACTACATCACAATACCCCATAACTACATCACAATACCCCATAATGACATCACAATACCCCATAACTACATCACAATACCCCATAACTACATCACAATACCCCATAACTACATCACAATACCCCATAACTACATCACAATACCCCATAATGACATCACAATACCCCATAACTACATCACAATACCCCATAATGACATCACAATACCCCATAACTACATTACAATACCCCATAATGACATCACAATACCCCATAACTACATCACAATACCCCATAATGACATCACAATACCCCATAACTACATCACAATACCCCATAATGACATCACAATACCCCATAACTACATCACAATACCCCATAACTACATCACAATACCCCATAATGACATCACAATACCCCATAACTACATCACAATACCCCATAATGACATCACAATACCCCATAACTACATCACAATACCCCATAACTACATCACAATACCCCATAATGACATCACAATACCCCATAACTACATCACAATACCCCATAACTACATCACAATACCCCATAACTACATCACAATACCCCATAACTACATCACAATACCCCATAACTACATCACAATACCCCATAACTACATCACAATACCCCATAATGACATCACAATACCCCATAACTACATCACAATACCCCATAACTACATCACAATACCCCATAACTACATCACAATACCCCATAACTACATCACAATACCCCATAACTACATCACAATACCCCATAACTACATCACAATACCCCATAACTACATCACAATACCCCATAATGACATCACAATACCCCATAATGACATCACAATACCCCATAATGACATCACAATACTCCATAATGACATCACAATACTCCAAAGTAAAAACAGGGTTTTAGAAATGTTAGCACATTTATTACAAATAAAAAACTGAAATTTCACATTTACATAACTCTTCAGACCCATTACTCAGGACTTTGTTGAAGCACCTTTAGCAGCAATTACAGCATCTGGGTCTTCTTGGGTATGACGCTACATTGTGATGTAGTTATGGGGTATTGTGGCACACCTGTATTTGGGGAGTTTCTCCCATTCTTCTCCGCAGATCCTCTCAAGCTCTGTCAGATTGGATGGGGGAGCGTAGCTGCACAGCTATTTTCAGGTTTCTCCAGAGATGTTAATTTGGGTTCAAGTCCGGGCTCTGGCTGGGCCACTCAAGGACATTCAGAAACTTGTCCCGAAGCCACTCCTGCGTTGTCCTGGCTGTGTGCTTAGGGTCATTGTCCTGTTGGAAGGTGAACCTTTGCCCCAAGCAGGTTTTCATCAAGGATCTCTCTGTACTTTGCTCCGTTCATCTTTCCCTCAAGCATGACTACTCTCCCAGTCCCTGCCGCTGAAAAACATCCCCACAGCATGATATTGCCACCACCATGCTTCACTGTAGGGATGATGCCAGGTTTCCTTCAGAGGTGACGCTGGCATTCAGGCCAAAGAGTTCAATCTTTGCTTCATCAGACCAGAGAATCAGGTTTCTCATGGTCTGAGAGTCCTTTAGGTGCCTTTTGGCAAACTCCAAGCAGGCTGTCATATGCCTTTACTGAGAAGTGGCTTCCGTCTGGCCACACTAACATAAAGGCCTGATTGTTGAAGTGCTGAAGAGATTGTTGTCCTTCTGGAAGGTTCTCCCATCTCCACAGAGGAACTCTGGGGCTCTGTCAGAGTGACCATCGGGTTCTCGGTCACCTTCCTAACAAAGGCCATTTTCCCAGATTATCCCGTTTGGCTGGGCTGCCAGATCTAGGAAGAATCATGGTGGTTCCAAACTTCTTCCATTTAAGAATGATGGAGGTCACTGTGTTTTTGGGGACCTTCAATGCAGCAGACATTTTTTGGTACCCTTCCCCAAATCTGTGCCTCGGCACAATCCTCTCTCAGAGCTCTATGGACAATTCCTTCGACCTCATGGCTTGATTTCTGCTCTGATATGCACTGTCAACTGTGGGACCTTATATAGACAGGTGTGTGCCTTTCTAAATCATGTCCAATCAATTGAATTTACCACAGGTGGACTCCAATAATGTTGTAGAAACAATGCAAAGATAATCAATGGAAACAGGATGTACCTGAGCTCAATTTCGAGTCTCATAGCAAAAGGTGTAAATAAGGTATTTCTGTTTTTTGTTTTTAATGAATTTGCAAAAATGTCCAAAAACATATTTTTGCTTTGTCATTATGGGGTATTGTGTGTAGGTTGATGAGGAAAATAAATAAATTAATACATTTTAGGAAAATGCTGTAACGTAACAAAATGTGGAAAAAGGGAAGGGGTCTGAATACTTCCCCAAATGCACTGTAAATTAATTATGGTACGCTATGATGTCACCGGTGTTGTATTTGCCATATGGTGTGTATTGAAACAGCAATGGATCCTGTGACCTACAGGACATCACAACAATAGGCGAGCACTTCCTGAGTCCAGCATCAAAAACCATGATGTTCAATGAATGCAGAGTCTGATGTGGTCTTTGATAGGTGGATTATTCAGCTCAGAGCGCTTCGGGCAAGTGATGTATTGAGTCAACATAGTAATTGATAGAGACAAGAGTCCTTTCATGCACTATCATCTTGCTGCTGCCTACCTAACGTTAAATCCCCTTGACACAGCTGTGTTTCTACCTTGTAATGAGATGAATCGTTAAGGGGTGATTTCTATGTGATAACTGATTTATTTACTTCAGTTTGATTAATTGACAAACTAGAACTTTTCCCCTAAATCACACATAGATACTAAAACAATTATGGGAAAGTTACGCAAGACATTTGAGTAACACACACCTATTTCAAAAGTGAGGTAGCCTTTTGAGCTGATTCTTAATGAAATCAATGAATCAAAATGAAGTAAATGAATCAACCTGAAATAAATGAATCAAACTGAAGTAAATGAATCAAACTGAAGTAAATTAATCAACCTGAAATTAATCCTCCTCAAATGCAAGATATGTATATCAATCAAACTTCAATAAAATGTATTTATAAAGCCCTTTTTACATCAGCCGATGTCACAAAGTGCTATACAGAAACCCAGGCTAAAACCCCTAAACAGCAAGCAATGCAGATGTAGATGCATGGCGGCTAGGAAAAACTCCCTAGAAAGGCAGGAACCTAGGAGAAAACCTAGAGAGGAACCAGGCTCTGAGGGTTGGCCAGTCCTCTTCTGGCTTTGCCAGTTGGAGATTATAACAGTACATGTCCAAGATGTTCAAACGTTCGTAGAACGGTCAATAATAATCACAGTGGTTGTAGAGGGTGCAACAGGTCAGCACCTCAGGAGTAGATGTCCCACGTTGACTATCCATGGCCTTTGAGATTAACTTTCAGTTGGCTTTTCATAGCCGATCATTCAGAGTTAGAGACTCTGAAAGTGTCCTTTAACCATTTGTACATTGTTAAAACACTGTATATATATATATAATATGACATTTGTAATGTCTTTATTGTTTTGAAACTTCTGTATGTGTAATGTTTACTGTTAATTTTTATTGTTTATTTCACTTTATATATTCACTTTGGCAATGTTAACACATGTTTCCCATGCCAATAAAGCCCTTGAATTGAATTGAATTGACAGCAGGTGCCGTAGAGCGAGAGAGTCGAAAACAGCAGGTCCGGGACAAGGTACTGTAGCACGTCCGGTGAACAGGTCAGGGTTCCATAGCCGCAAGCAGAACAGCTGAAACTGGAGCAGCAGCACGACCAGGTGGACTGGGGACAGCAAGGAGTCATCAGGCCAGGTAGTCCTGAGGCATGGTCCTAGGGCTCAGGTCCTCCGAGAGAAAGAGAGAATTAGAGAGAAAGAGAGAGAGAATAAGAGGGAGCGTACTTAAATTCACACAGGACACTGGATAAGACAGGAGAAATAGTCCAGATATAATAGACTAACCCTAGCCCCCCCAACACATAAACTACTGCAGCATAAATATCAGTAGGACCTTGGAATACATGCAGACTGAGCAATCAACCCAATCCACCTTTGCATCACTTATGTCCAAGAAGTTTGCCCAATCATTTTCAGCCTTATGCAAGAATAGCTTCTAGCAGCTCATATTTTCAGCTCCGATGGTCGCTCCACATAAATATTATCTCCAATTCATTCTATTAATTTGTTTTTCAAATCACACTGCACTGACTGTTTGGCCCACAGTACACAACAACAATTCCACTTATCTGCCCTTAATTATTAGTTAGCCACACTGCCTGTCAGAACATAGAGATGGGGGAATGCGGGACCATGGCCCAATGGGGCCTTGAAATAGAATCAGACACCAGCATGTACCTGTTCGCTACCCTAGGATCACGCCAACATTAATGCGCTATCAATATTGATTGATAAAAATACACACGAGGGAATATGAAAGAATCCATTGAAATACATTAGAGTGAATTTATTTAATCAATTCCAAGCAAGCAATACAGAGCAGGTGTAATCATTTGATTCTCCCTGCATGATCCACAGTGGCTGGGTTCTGATCCATGGTGGCTTGGTTCTGGTCCATGGTGGCTGGGTTCTGGTCCATGGTGGCTTGGTTCTGGTCCATGGTGGCTGGGTTCTGGTCCATGGTGGCTGGGTTCTGGTCCATGGCAGCTGGGTTCTGGTCCATGGTGACTGGGTTCTGGTCATGGTGACTGGGTTCTGGTCCATGGTGGCTGGGTTCTGGTCCATGGCAGCTGGGTTCTGGTCCATGGTGACTGGGTTCTGGTCATGGTGACTGGGTTCTGGTCCATGGTGGCTTGGTTCTGGTCATGGTGACTGGGTTCTGGTCCATTACAGCTGGGTTCTGGTCCATGGTGGCTTGGTTCTGGTCATGGTGACTGGGTTCTAGTCTGTGGCGGCTGGGTTTTGGACCATGGCTGCTGGGTTCTGGCACATGGAGGCAGGCAACTGTGTTCTGGCACATGGCGGCTGGGTTCTGGTCCTTGGCGGCTGGGTTCTGGTCCTTGGCGGCTGGGTTCTGGTCCATGGTGGCTGGGTTCTGGTCTATGGTGCCTGGTGGCTGTGTTCTGGTCCATGTCAGATGAGCTCTGGTCCATGGCGGCTGGGTTCTGGTCTATGGTGGCTGGTGGCTGGGTTCTGGTCCATGTCGGATGGGCTCTGGTCCATGGCAGCTGGGTTCTGGCACATGGCGGCTGGGTTCTGGTCCATGGCGGCTGTGTTCTGGTCCATGGCGGCTGGGTTCTGGTCCATGGTGGCTGGGTTCTGGGTTCTGGTCTATGGTGCCTGGTGGCTGTGTTCTGGTCCATGTCAGATGAGCTCTGGTCTATGGCGTCTGGGTTCTGGTCTATGGTGGATGGTGGCTGGGTTCTGGTCCATGTCGGATGGACTCTGGTCCATGGCAGCTGGGTTCTGGCACATGGCGGCTGGGTTCTGGCGCATGGCGGCTGGGTTCTGGTCCATGGCGGCTGGGTTCTGGTCCATGTCGGCTGTGTTCTGGTCCATGGCTGCTGCTGGCTGGGTTCTGGTCCATGTCAGATGGGTTCTGGTCCGTGGTGGCTGGGTTCAGGTCCATGGTGGCTGGGTTCTGGTTCTAGTGTCTGGGTTCCGGTCCATGGCAGCTTGGTTCTGGTCCATGGCGGCTTGGTCCATGAGCACCCTTTATCTTTCCAAGATAGGGTCAAGTATATGGGCCGAATGTCCCCTCCCATTTCGAAATTTGAAAGACGCTAACACATGAGAAATCGTGATTTGTCCAAATAACCAGTAACTAAAAACCTAAACACCTCAACAACCCCTGCTCTTATCCCGAACATCCCAGTAATTCCCAACATATTCTACAGCAACAATTATGTTTAGTTAGCTCTGTCCACGAGAGATTTTGGTTGTAACAATATTTAAAGAATATTGGCAAACCCTGTTATAAATTAAATTAAATTAACAGATCCCACATCTGACAACATAATTGTGTTTTTACAGGTTCGCATAACAAGTGTTAATTTGCGTTATTGGTGTTATACTGTCTCATGTAGTATATTATAGAGAAAGATATTTACACGTGATCATATAGCAGAGTAGCTGATATCAATGACATTACATATGTGGCATATTTTTAAAAAAACATGTTTTAAATATTTTTTATTTAACCTTTATTTAACTAGGCAAGTCAGTTAAGAACAAAATCATATTTACAATGACGGTCTACCCCGGCCAAACCCGAAAGACGCGGAGATTTTGGTATCATTCACTGTTACTCTACAACAATTATAATTGGTCAAACAATTCACTACAATTTCTTGCAAACATATGTTGTTCTTGTTTCATGTTGATTATATTATTGTTACTCCATGTGCTGCACTGTAATTAAGCTACTGATTCCCCATTATCACTACGTGTCTCGTTAAATAAGCATCCTGCCTTACTTCTTAATTGGCCAAGAGATAAACATCACGGTGCACTAGCATGCCTTATTCCACTCTGTAGTTTACATCATCAAGATTACCTTGAAGAGAATCATCCGATTTGCATACATCGAGTTATGTAATCCTTCATACTAGAACTAATTGGACAATGTACAGTATAGCAGAATAATGTCGGCCCAATATATATATATAAATTATTAACCAAAGGTTTGGCATGACGTGACAAGGAGTTGGAATTATAGTACAGACTCAGGGCACACGCAACCAGTTCGTTTAGGCCAATTGCAGTGCATTCATTGGTTTCCAGCTACAGCAAGATGGCAAACAGTTATTATAAGGCTTCATATAAACCTTAAAATATAGATAAGTAGGCGCCAAAACATACTCTAGCCTATACCTACAGAATATATAGTAATACCTGCAGCACACCGCCTGAAACAAGCTCCAAATGTCAGAATTGCCCCCAATTTCAACTTGCTCCTACTTCAGAGCACGTGAATCCAGGAGGCGGCTCCAGCGGCGCCCAGATGAGGAAGGTTGGTAAAAGCAGGAGAGAGGAGTGCACTATAAGAAGCGTCAAAACAATTATTAAGCCACGGTCGAGAGGCGGAGAGCGGTAGTGTGCACAATGAAGACATAACACGGGAGATTTTACTTGACTAACTGAATTGTTGTCCATCCGAAGCCGAGGACCCAGAAGCTTTTGGCAGCGCCGTGAAGATTTCTGGGCGCCTCGCATTGAAGTGGGTTCTGGTAGTGCACTTATCTCTCCCGTGCTGTCGCCTGGCTACCTTTCAAATACCGGCAAAAAAATACATGACAAAAACACTTACGTTTCTGCACCTTAAGCGAGGACAGCTCCTTTCCTTGGCGTAACATTCAAAGACTCAATTGGAGCCTGCACTTCTGAGCGAATTGAAACATTCTGCCTCTTGTTCCAGAACTCTTCGTACGTATGGACACTCCCAGTGTCGCTTACTGTATCTGTATTGCGAGCCTTAAAGTAGCTTAAAAATCCATCGTCGCAGAATCAGGAATTGACTTCAAGCTCAATATGTACCAGGGTCATTTGCAGGTAAGAGGTTTTGTTCTTTTGAAATATAAATACATTATATGTGTATATGAGGGTGATGTTGAATAGCTTACATGTCAACTCTGTAGAAGGGGATTTATCATGTAGCCTAGTTCATGCCAAGGACGTTTCTACATAGGGAATATGAGGTAGCCTAATAATGGAATACTAGGAGACAATTAGACGATGACCACTGTGGTGTCGTGACTGTAAAAATAACTGTCAATTGGCCGTAGGACCTATGTTTTATAGCAACGCGACAGGGTCTGTTTATTTTGTCCCATCACAGACTGTAGTGACTCGCGCTCTCCGATAATGATATGATCACTTCAACTGCTGCTTCAGAAAATGCAGCGCTATTTAAATAAACAAGAAACAATTCATAGTCAGTGTCACGTTGGCAATCTTTGACTTCCGGGACGTACATTAGAACCTCTTTTATGTTTGATGTGCGTTTTTATTGAATAATGTAGAGCACCGCCTTGATACAGGGCACTTGCGGTGCCTATAGTTTAACCTTGACGACCACCTTTGTCTCGACAGCTTGGTTTCTATTTGAGATAAAATTCTGTCCCCAGAGTAGCCCATGTTCCTGCATGTAAACATAATTGCGCCCACAAAAAAGTCAAATAAGCGTTCCAATTATGTCGACGTGACTGGAAACAATGGCATGGGAGATACAGGAATCTGATGTCAAATTCTTTGGGAAGATATTCTTTGCTCAAGTTGAATAGTTTATTTATGACATTTATATGATCCACAATCAAAAGTATTATCATTCAAATGCTCGACATATGATAAAAGTTCATTTGACCTCAAGAGAGCTCTGCCCTCATACAATTCAGTGAGTTTGAAACAGTGAAACCGTAGTACAGTAGTCATGATATCTATAAGAGTGCTCAAATAAATAAACATATCATGAAAGTAATCAAAAGTACACTTTCAATGAATGAATGTCATACTGTTACCAAACCTATGTCCCATCCCTTTCATGGTAATCTTTTTGTCAGTAAAATGACAAATCACAATATAAAACCTCTTGAAGACAAGCTGTACCAAGATTGATGACTTGTCGAGATTTTGTTGATTAGATAAATAATTGATTCATGGATTCAAATCAGTGGTGGTCGGTGCCATTTAAGATGATGGAGATCGTAAAAAAAAATGAATGAGCATGGCCTTATTTCTATTAAAGCATATTTGGATGACTGTCATTCATATTCCATTCACCCAGCTCAATGTAACATCGATAGATTTAGGCTACTACATGATACTAACATTTTCCCTATACCCATCATGAGGTTGCAACCTAGCCTACGAATTAAGGTTTACAACGTAGGTGCACAGGTCGAGATATATATATATTTTCTAATCAAGGTGACAGACAGTGACACATTCAATACTGCCTTACACACTATTGCCTGCGTCTAGCTGATTGATCTAAGGTGTAGTCATTAGTCCAACAGTTGCAATCAAGAGTTTCTATTGGACAAATTCAGAACTATATTAAATATAGTGCCCGTTTTGTTCCATTTACTTCCATTTAAGAAACGTTTTTCAACAGAATTGGTGGAATGAATATACCCCTGATCACCGCAAACACAGTTCAGCCACATACAAACAGTATGATCATTTACTCGTTCTATAATTTCTTCTCGCATCTACGCGCTCTTCTCTTCTCACCTTTTCCCTTTGCTTGTGGACTTCAGTGCACATTACAACAGCTGTCTGTGACCAGGCAAAAAAAAACTTCCAATCCAAACCTTCATACCATAACCGCTAACCGCTACACACAGCCTAAATCGATGACACCGTATTAACTAATACGTCATAGTTAACATAGCTATCTATTAGAACTAACACGTTAACTTCTTACGGCTGAGAACACGTTAACTGGATCGACTTGACAACAGTCAGTGAAAGTACAGGGCGCCAAATTCAAACAACAGAAATCTCATAATTAAAATTCCTCAAACATACAAGTATTTTACACCCTTTTAAAGATAAACCTGTTGTTAATCCCACCACAGTGTCCGATTTCAAAAAGGCTTTACGACGAAAGCACACCATCTTATTATGTTAGGTCAATACCTAGTCACAGAAAAACATAGCAATTTTTTCAGCCAAAGAAAGGAGTCACTAAAAGCAGAAATAGAGATAAAAATTAATCACTAACCTTTGATGATCTTCATCAGATGACACTCATAGGACTTCATGTTACACAATACATGTATGTTTTGTTCGATAAAGTTCATATTTATATCCAAAAATCTTAGTTTACATTGGCGCGTTATGTTCAGTAATGTTTTGCCTCCAAAACATCCGGTGATTTTGCAGAGAGCCACATCAATTTACAGAAATACTCATAATAAACATTGATAAAAGATACATGTGTTTTACATGGAACTTTAGATAAACTTCTCCTTAATGCAAACGCTGTGACAGATTTTTTTTAAACTTTACGGAAAAAGCACACCATGCAATAATCTGAGTACGGCGCTCAGACACAAAAGCAAGCCATACAGATACCCACCATGTTGTGGAGTCAACAGAAGTCAGAAATAGCATTATAAATATTCACTTACCTTTGATGATCTTCATCAGAATGCACTCCCAGGAATCCAAGTTCCACAATAAATGTTTGTTTTGTTCGATAAAGTCCATAATTTATGTCCAAATACCTCCTTTTTGTTCAGGCGTTTAGTTCAAAAATCCAAATTCATGACGCGTAGGCCAGACGAAAAGTAAAAAAATTCCACTACAGTTAGTAGAAACATGTCAAACGATGTATAGAATCAATCTTTAGGATGTTTTTAACATAAATCTTCAATAACGTTTCAACCGGTAATTCCTTTGTCTTTAGAAACGAAAAGGAACGCAGCTACCTCTCAAGGGGGCGCGCCTGAGTGAACTCGTGGCTCTCTGCCAGACCCCTGACTAATCTTCTCTCATTCCCTCATCCTCCACAGTAGAAGCATAAAACAAGGTTTTAAAGACTGTTGACATCTAGTGGAATAGATGACCCCATAGACACTGTATATTGGATAGGCAAACCTACAAACCTCAGATTTCCCACTTCCTGGTTGGATCTCAGGTTTTTGCCTGCCATATGAGTTCAGTTATACTCACATACATCATTCAAACAGTTTTAGAAACTTCAGAGTGTTTTCTATCCAAATCTACTAATAATATGCATATCGTAGCTTCTGGGCTTGAGTAGCAGGTAGTTTACTCTGGGCACCTTATTCATCCAAGCTACTCAATACTGCCCACAGCCATAAGAAGTTTAATAAACCCGCTATAATCATGCAGTGCAGTGAACAGCAAGCTGTTTAGCAGTTAAACCGGCGGGCCCCAGTGGCAAAATATTAATAAAACCAAAAGCTTACCATGACTTGGAAGAGTTCTAGTGTTTGATAGCCATAGCCAGCTAGCTAACGTAGCATCCCTCTCTGTTAGAGTCAGGTGCTCTCTCTCTTGCTTCTCCTTCATTTTTGAAGAAATTAATTTGTTCAAAACTGTTAAACTATTGCCTATCTCGCTTTTTGAGTCAACTACTCACCACATTGTATGCACTGCAGTGCTAGATAGCTGTAGCTTGTGTTTTTAGTACTATATTCATTTTCTGATCCTTTTATTGGGTCGACAACATTCAGTTCATACTGCAAGAGTTCTGATAGGTTGGAGTTGTCATAATTACTGTGTAAGTCTGTGGTGAGAACCATGAGCCTCCTAGGTTTTGTATTGAAGTCAATGTACCAAGAGGAGGACAGAAGCTAGCAGTCCTCCGGCTTCATCATGGTGCTGTCCTACAGAGTGCTGTTGAGGCTACTGTAGACCTTCATTGCAAAACAGTGTGTTTTAATCGATTATTTAATGACATGTGAATATACAGTATTTAATATAGTTTTAACTAAAAAGGATACTTTTAAAAATTGTTTCACTATTTCTATGAAATTCACTGAGGAGGATGGTCTTCCCCTCCCCTCTCTGAGGAGCCTCCACTGATTAAATTCATTATACAACCAATTCATTACACAACACTTATTTAAGCAATAAGGTACGCGAGGTGGTGTTGTCTCATGAATACAGTCACAGGTAAATAAATGGCTTTGTTCGAAATTCAAAAGTGAACATTGTTTCCGAGGTCAGAGAGGAGACTGCAAGGCTTATATTAACCCCCGCTGTACCAAACTAAATGCTAGTCTTATATTAACCCCCACTGTACCAAACTAAATGCTAGGCTGGAAGCCAGGGGAAATAATGAGTGAGTTGAGATAAATACAACAGATGATTTGGACAGCAACATGAACATTACATTCCTATGGAGGCACAGTGATCATTTTCAGAGGGAACTGTTAGCAGGCATAGTGTGCCAGTGACGGCCAATACAGCACAGCTTGGAATGCTGCTTGTCCAATCACCATCTAGGATCCAAACAACCACTTTTATAAACTTGTTTATGTACCAAAGGCCTCTCCAGGCTGAGCTTATTAAAAACTGTCAAACAATGTATTGTAACATTTAATTATAGATACATTTGAATCTATTTGATTAGATAGAACACCTTTCCAGAACTGTAATATACTACGAATGGAGAGTGTGAATCCAAGCTGCAATAATGACTGTCATTTTTCTGTATTGAGCATCCTTTGAATATCTGATGAATGTTTTTCTGGCCTCCATTTCCTGTACACGTCTGTCTCTGTGTGTGTGTGTGTGTGTCTGTCTGTCTGTCTGTCTGTCTGTCTGTCTGTCTGTCTGTCTGTCTGTCTGTCTGTCTGTCTGTCTGTCTGTCTGTCTGTCTGTCTGTCTGTCTGTCTGTGTGTGTGTGTGTGTGTGTGTGTGTGTGTGTGTGTGTGTGTGTGTGTGTGTGTGTCTGTCTGTCTGTCTGTCTCTGTGTGTGCTCGCATGTGTATACGCTTCGCATCCGTGTGCATGAAAGAGGGGGTAGGTGTGTCAGTACTGGAGAGATTTTTTTCCCCGATTTTAAAAATCTGATCTTTGTTTCCAATAACACAGCCCCATAAATTGGACAAATAACCAAGCATTTACAATTACTGATGATTTAATTTTGGTTAGCTGAAACTTCCTAAGTGTCCCCGTCTTATGTCTGGAAAACATTTGTCTCTGGCTTTGCTTGTAGATCATAACAAGTAAGCAATACTTGATAATACATTTTCCATGTTGTTTTATCTGCAAATGTTCAGTCGATGCAAACCGGACGCTTTCTCTGTCAGTGATGGGGCTCTCAACTGCATCACTCAGCTTGTGTAAAGGGAGGCATTTATCTTGACAGTGACGACACCTTTCTCCTTGAAGCCAATTTCAAGTCTATGCTGTTTATTCCTTTGTTAAGAAGCGAACTGCACACTACAGCATACTGTACTGTAAACATAACCAGAACTTAGTGATCTGTCTGTACGTTATCTTCATGTGGACTACATTTCTGTCATGGAAGGATGTGGATGAGTGTATTTTTATAACGGTTAGCTTGACAGCCAAGTCTTGGACACATATTCAGTTGGACACTGTGCCTCACAGCCTTCTAACTAGATATAAGTTCATACAGGCCAGGATTTGTTTTATTGTAAGTCTCAAGACCCTGTCAAGAGGTCACTTCAACTCTATTAAAGGAAAATTACACCCCCCAAAAAATGATATTTTGGTATTTGTTTCATTAGTCCATTGTTGATATACAAAAGTGTTTTGCGTGTCAGCAATTACGTTTTCAAGATCTAACACTTTCAAAATATGGAAATACAGCCAGTATGGTGCATTTTGAATCAGATGATGCATCGTTTTGCATAATTTGTTGCAAAATGCATCATACCGGCTGTATTTTCCTTTAACCATTCATAGAATGGATGTGACCTCTGAACAGTGTCTTGAGACTTTCAATAAATCATTTTCTTGTGCTGTCTGCATTCTGAAGCTCAGAATCTTAAAAAGATTACAATGATTGCTATGCTTTTTCAAGTTACTGCAGCAGCGCGGGACCTTTCAATGGGTTTTCTAGTCAGAGCTATCGTCTACCTTCCCTTTAAATTGATATCATAGCAAATCAATGCGACCACTCTCTCAGAGTTGTGTGAATGCATTGGCTTATTACAACGGGTGAGCAGACAAAGAAGCCCCATCTCCCTTCTCATTTCTCATAGTTTTTTTCTTCATTTGGCTCTCCACTCCCTCGTATACAGTACCTGGTTGTTATTATGTCTATGTACCTGGTTGTTATTATGCCTATGTACCTGGTTGTTATTATGTCTATGTACCTGGTTGTTATCATGTCTATGTACCTGGTTGTTATTATGTCTATGTACCTGGTTGTTATCATGTCTATGTACCTGGTTGTTATTATGTCTATGTACCTGGTTGTTATTATGTCTATGTACCTGGTTGTTATCATGTCTATGTACCTGGTTGTTATTATGTCTATGTACCTGGTTGTTATTATGTCTATGTACCTGGTTGTTATTATGCCTTTATACAATGGGTGGTTCTAATCCTGGATGCTAATTGGTTTAAACCGTTTTCCAGCCGGTGTCTATTCCACAAGTTACCACTGGCTAGGGCTATGACGTTGAAATGCCAATTTACTGTTCCATCTCACTGCGCAGTCCACTATCTCATTAGCCCAACCAGGCAATTTATAAACTTGATGTCCTCTTTAAAAAATAAAACCTGGACATTATCTCCCATTTCTTTTAGACTAGTGTTTGGTTTTCATCAGCGTAGATTTATATAAACTTTGCTGAATGTCTCTCCAACATTTGCAACATTGTTTCAATATTGAAATTCAATCTCCAGATGTCCCCTAGTAATGAACGTGTCGGGATGAGTCAGGCAGGCAGCTTTTCTCAGCCAGTGGAAATCATGAATCACCAAAATTTGCATGCATACTGTATATACAGAGCAATGTTCAAACAGGTCAAAAGAAATGAAATGCAGCTAGTTTACTGTCTTTCCAGCATCCGTTGGAGGTGATTGTGTCTGCTGTGTAGTTGGCTAGCTCTTCGGAACAGTGTCCAGGCGAGAGAGCAAATGTTCTATGCCCGGAGAAATCGCGCATCATTAGCTCACTGTTATGGATGTTTCCAAATAAATGTCACTGGAAAACAGCGTAAACAAATGCAAACAAAGCTACTTCTCTGTTATTCTGGCTGCACTGGTTGTCGTGACTGTGTTAGCCAAAGTTGGCTGGCTAGCTAGCAAGCAAGGTGATAAGAACATTGCCAGCCAGCATGGCAACGGTACATTTAGAACGAACAATCAGGTCACGTCCATAGATATAGAATAAAAATACATCGACTGGGTTGCATCTCTGGAAACCTAACTGATCGAATGAACGACCCGCCGGCTTGGGCTGCAACCCTAGATGTGTCGAGACTATATCTCGTGGAAGGATAAAACAGAATGAATAATTTCATTAAAATACAGTTTTTAATGAAGATATGTCAATCCTTATTTGAATGTGTTGCTAAACCGTTGTATAAATGTGATTTAAAAAAAACACCCTTACCAATATGTCCTCCAAACACCGGCTTCGAGGGCATTATCATTTTAATGTACCTGGTTGTTATTATGCCTTTGTAAAACAGATTATTATTTTCATAAATAAACCAGGGTTGTGGTGATATGCCAACGAGACAATGTTGGGGATTTAATATCTTGGTGTTGTATAGATGTCATAACGCCATCCTGTTCTTTATTTTGGCCCAGTGTACACCATTGGATACTGTCTGAGTAATCTCATCGGTTGGCTCAAACATAATTGCCGGGCAGAAATCTGATAGAAATTCTGTCCCACCTTCTGCCCATCTTTCTAATCCTGATTATTGAAACAGTCAGATCAACAATAGGGCTTACATACTCCATTCTATCTCCCTCCACATCTCTCTAATCCTGATTATTTGTTCTAAACTGCCAGGTCAACAATAGGGCTTACAGTACATACGCCATTCCATCTCCCACCACATCTGGGAAACACCTCTTTCAGAGAGTAGTGTCTGCCATGTGTCATTGGACTAAAACTGTGCGGTCTACCAATTTTATGCTGTGTATAACAATGAGCGTAGTGTGTATGCTCTTTGAAACTCATCCAAATACTTTGAAAGCTACACTTGGGAATAGTTAGATAAGGTTGTTAGATAAGAATAAAATTGTTTTATCAAATAATTAATCAGAGTACAAAACATGCTTTCAATGTTTCCCCAAGAACCTCCGGCAAACCACCACTAACCAGCAACATACAGCACCGCTAACCAGCAACGTACAGCACCCCTAACCAGCCAGATACAGCACCCCTAACCAGCCAGATACAGCACCCCTAACCAGCAACATACACCACCCCTAACCAGCAACATACAGCACCCCTAACCAGCAACATACAGCACCCCTAACCAGCAACATACAGCCCCCTAACCAGCAACATACAGCACCCCTAACCAGCAACATACAGCACCCCTAACCAGCAACATACAGCCCACTAACCAGCAACATACAGCACCACTAACCAGCAATGTACAGCACCACTAACCAGCAATGTACAGCACCACTAACCAGCAACAAACAACACTCCTAACCAGCACCATACAGCACCACTAACCAGCAACATACAGCACCCCTAACCAGCAATGTACAGCACCCCTAACCAGCAACATACTCACCCCTAATCAGTAACATACAGCACCCCTAACATCAACATACAGCACCCCTAACCAGCAACATACAGCACCATTAACCATAAACATACAGCACTCCTAACCAGCAATATACAGCACCACTAACCAGCAACATACAGCACCACTAACCAGTAACATACAGCACCCCTAACCAGTAACATACAGCACCACTAACCAGCAACATACAGCACCCCTAACCATCAACATACAGCACCACTAACCAGCAACATACTCACCCCTAACCAGTAACATACAGCACCCCTAACCAGCAACATACAGCACCATTAACCATAAACATACAGCACTCCTAACCAGCAATATACAGCACCCCTAACCAGCAACATACAGCACCACTAACCAGTAACATACAGCACCCCTAACCAGTAACATACAGCACCACTAACCATCAATATACAGCACCACTAACCATCAACATAGAGCACCACTAACCATCAACATACAGCACCACTAACCATCAACATACAGCCCACTAACCAGCAACATACAGCACCCCTAACCAGCAATGTACAGCACCACTAACCAGCAACGTACAGCACCCATAACCAGCAACAAACAACACTCCTAACCAGCACCATACAGCACCACTAACCAGCAACATACAGCACCCCTAACCAGCAATGTACAGCCCCACTAACCAGCAACATACTCACCCCTAACCAGTAACATACAGCACCCCTAACATCAACATACAGCACCATTAACCATAAACATACAGCACTCCTAACCAGCAATATACAGCACCACTAACCAGCAACATACAGCACCACTAACCAGTAACATACAGCACCCCTAACCAGTAACATACAGCACCACTAACCAGCAACATACAGCACCACTAACCATCAACATACAGCACCACTAACCATCAACATACACCGCCCCTAACCAGCAACATACAGCACCACTAACCATCAACATACAGCACCACTAACCAGCAACATACAGCACCACTAACCAGCAACATACAGAATTGTCAAATGTGCAGACTCAGCAAAACTGCTCATCCATTTCAGAAAAGCTCTGAGGTATTTGCAAATGTTTCTCTGAATGTGATTTTTCAAATACATTTCTACAATATTCTGTAAGGAGAATGTTACAGACAGTTGGCAGGTAGCCTAGAGGTATAGAGAGATGAGTCAGCAGTCAATGGGTTGACAGTTTGAATCTCAGGTCTGGTGAGGAGTGAGCTGCAATGAAGAACAAATCTGGTAGAGAGTATAACAGGCAACCAACCGGAGGGTTGTTGGCATCAGTATCCTAGATGGTATCTCCTGCCTTGAGCAAGGTAATCTTAAAGTGGATCTGACAGCATTTTAGCAACTTAATATCAGCTCATATACACCCCCAGGAAGAAAATCTTTTTTTTGTTTGTCTTTTTACATTATCTGATAAGCAAGCACTTAGATATGGTCCTTTGCACTTTTTCATAAATTCATATAATGTTTGGGAATTATAGTAAGGTAGGTAGCACCGTAGGTATGGTGCCAGGTTTACTCCAGAAGTGAAGCTTTGCATTCAGGTCAAAGAGTTCAATCTCGGTTTCATCAGACTGGAGAATTTTGTTTCTCATGGTCTGAGAGTTCTTTAGGTGCCTTTTGGCAAACTTCAAGTGGGCTGTCATGTGCCTTTTACTGAGGAGTGGATTCCATCTGGCCACTTTACCAGAAAATCCTGATTGGTGGAGTGCTGCAGAGATAGATGGTTGTCCTTCTGGAAGGTTCTCCCATCTCCACAGAGGAACTCTGGAGCTCTGTCAGAGTGACCATCTGGTACTTGGTCACCTCACTGACCAAGCCCCTTGCTCAGTTTGGCCGGGTCGGCCAGCTCTAGGAAGAGTCTTGGTGGTTCCAAACTTCTTCCATTTAAGAATGATGGAGGCCACTGTGTTCTTGCAGACCTTCAATGCCACAGAAATGTTTTGGTACCTTTCCCCAGATCTGTGCCTCGGCACAATCCTGTCTCAGAGCATGCTCTGACATGCACTGTCATGCACTATAGGACCTTATGTAGACATATGTGTGCCTCTCCAAATCATGTCCAATCAATTGAATCTACCACAGGTGGACTCCTGTAGAAACATCTCAAGGATGATCAATAGAAACAGGATGCACAATAAGAACGACATTACAGTCTGAAGACAGCCATGTTTCAGTGAGAAACATGCAATCATGCAATCAACTTTTGCTCTAGGTAATGAGGTCATTCACAAGAAAGGTTTTACCTGTGATTGCTCTAACATTTAAATGTGCCATATCAATGAGTGTGGGCCACTCTGTCCCTGGGGCATCTGCCTAATGGACTAGCAATCAAATTATTAACGTTACAACAATTTTTTTCTGCCAGTCTCAAATCTATCAGAATGGTAGGAGATGACAGTTTGTATAAACTCACTAGAAGGTGGAATTAAAGGAATATAAACTAGGTTACTCACAATAACAGTAGTGTTATTTCTATAGGAGTTGATATGGTTTCCATGTCCTCTGTTGTTTATTCTGACAGGGAGTACTGGAGCACTACCAGACACTGTCTGTCAGTCTCTTAAACAGTTTGATGTTGCTGGAAATATTCCTTGGACCCCTGTGGTTAGGGTGAATCCTGTCTGTTTTAAAAAAGTGCTGGTTCTTCCCACAGCAAATCAAAGTTGTCACAAAAAGAGACATTCCTGTCATTGCCAAGTTTGTTCAGGTACTCGTTTCGAGCAAAGTATCAGCTGACTGGGTGACAGTGGACCTTGGTCGGTCCACAGACCATAGGCAGGCCAAAATCTCTCCTCATCGAGCTGCCCACATTGAACGTGATAGTGATGGAATCCCATGGGGGAAACAACCTGCTGAAATGCAGTGGTTGTGAGGGAGGGTGCCACTGGGCGGACACTGGCTGTTGGTATACACCCAGGATCCTATACATCTGGGGCTGGTAGGTCCGTCTCTAGCGGGGCAAACCTGTTTGATAGCTGGATCGGATTTTCTCGGATAGATGGGTGGCCAGACTGCCTCCCTGATCTGCTACGCATTGCGAGTGTCCAGTCTCCCATGGGGCCGCGGAGTTGAGTTTAACATCTGTCCGTTGGATTGTAACAGATCAACGCCTTCCGACTCAACATCTTTGCTATAGGAGGCATTTAAAACTGAGATTCAGTTTGCCTGGGTTACAGCAAGGTCGGGGTACTTAGAAAGCAGGTTTTCCTTTTCTCCCAGCCAAGCTAACAGTCAGAGGATCTCTTCACTAAGATACTTGATGGTAGTGCATTTAGGGCAGACAAATCCCTGTCAATTGTCCAGTTCCACCTTATCCTCATCCTGTGAATATGTGAAAATCATCTCACACCTGAAGCATTTATTCCCAGCCTTGGATAAAAACACCAGTGGGCTAGCACTGCTAGCGCTAGCCTGCTCCATTTTCATGATGGCTAGCAGCTAACTACTACTTAACAGGACTCTGCCAGCAGCTAACTGCAACTTAAGAGAAATCTGGGACGCAAACTTGCAGTCCCAGATGAAAATTAACAGCAATACAAACTTTAGCTATGATTGAAAACTATTTAATGAACACTATTTCATAAAAACAACAAACCGAGTGTAAGCTGTACACTGTTGTGTTGCTTGCTGTGATCGACATTCCTAGCCTTAGTTACAGTCATCCATTTTTGTTTGAAACTAAAAACAGTGCGTCCCGAACACCCAAACAATGTAACAGGCCAGCTGTGATTCACAACCTGATAATAATAATTTTTTGGACTACCAAGAAATGAATTTGGTGAATTATATTAATCATGCATTGAACTGCATCCATCTATTCTGCCAGCAATATCTTACTGTACGCCATGGAATTATTTGTCAAATATAACCTATTTTTAAAACCTATGAAGTTGGTTTTGAAAAATTATCTAGAAATGTGATTTTATTTGAACTGATATTAAGTATTGCCTGTTTGTTTCATATGAGGAGTTAATAAACTGTCAATTCCCCTTCGACTGATCCAGAGGCGCTGAACTGTGTCTCGAGGGTTGGGCTCCAAAAAAAAAGAAGGAATTTCCATTCCTCCCTAAGTAACTGGACATTAAAGCATTCTTCTTCTGCATGGACTGCTATGCCATCATTCCTTTGGACAGCAAACCATAATGTTCAGACTTCACAATGTAGACTTGCCGGCAGCTTTTCTTGGCGTTTATTATAACAAAGATACAGTGGATTTTATTAAGGAAGCGAATCACTGTATACGTTCATGTCTTCAACACCAATCAGCATACTTGCTCTGCTGGACAACATGATCATGCAATTACAAAACATAGGACCTTAGGGATTGTCTGACCATAGATGCCTGATTGTAGTTAGATCCTATGGCACAATGGAGAGACATTGTCTCGTCTAGTCATATCAAGCAATGGTTTGATATAGCAATGGTTTGATAGATTGTCTTATTCGTTCCTCTGTACGGTTCATTACATTGATAGATTGTCTTATTCGTTCCTCTCTAAGGTTTGTACATTGATAGGTTGTCTTATTCGTTCCTCTCTGAGGTTTGTACATTGATAGGTTGTCTTATTCGTTCCTCTCTAAGGTTTGTACATTGATAGGTTGTCTTATTCGTTCCTCTCTAAGGTTTGTACATTGATAGGTTGTCTTATTCGTTCCTCTCTAAGGTTTGTACATTGATAGATTGTCTTATTCGTTCCTCTCTAAGGTTTGTACATTGATAGGTTGTCTTATTCGTTCCTCTCTAAGGTTTGTACATTGATAGGTTGTCTTATTCGTTCCTCTCTAAGGTTTGTACATTGATAGATTGTCTTATTCATTCCTCTCTAAGGTTTGTACATTGATAGGTTGTCTTATTCGTTCCTCTCTAAGGTTTGTACATTGATAGGTTGTCTTATTTGTTCCTCTCTAAGGTTTGTACATTGATAGATTGTCTTATTCGTTCCTCTCTAAGGTTTGTACATTGATAGATTGTCTTATTCGTTCCTCTATAAGGTTCGTTACAGGTACAGTAGTATGGCTTTCTTGAAGGGCTTGTCTCTTATCTCTGCCACTAAATCTCCTTCACTGGTACAGTACTGTATTTAAGTAGGTCACTGATTTGATACAGCTTGTGTTGTAGTGTTTTAAAGACTTGGCCATTAGCATTTTCCTTTCCCATTGTTTTTCTTTATTTTAGCAGGTTAGTGTGTGCTTGTGTTTCGGAGGTGGTCTCCATTGCATTGCCGCTGCCCGTTAAGGCTGATTCATACCCTACGGAAACGGACCCTAGCGCACTGTTGCAATGTTGTTTCTCACTACTAAAAACTTAAGACTGCCTCTTCTCTGGGACACACTGTTCTTCCATACAAGTATCTCATCGGATTTCCTCTTCCAACTATCAGACTCCGGTGTACTGTAATAGTGTGGTGTTGTGGGTGGTGTACTGTAATAGTGTGGTGTTGTGGGTGGTGTAATGTGATAGTGTGGTGTAATGTAATAGTGTGGTGTTGTGGGTGGTGTAATGTAATAGTGTGGTGTTATGTAATAGTGTGGTGTTGTGGGTGGTGTACTGTAATAGTGTGGTGTTGTGGGTGGTGTAATATAATAGTGTGGTGTTGTGGGTGGTGTAATGTGATAGTGTGGTGTAATGTAATAGTGTGGTGTTGTGGGTGGTGTAATGTAATTGTGTGGTGTTATGTAATAGTGTGGTGTTGTGGGTGGTGTAATGTAATAGTGTGGTGTAATGTAATAGTGCGGTGTTGTGGGTGGTGTAACGTAATAGTGTGGTGTAATGTAATAGTGTGGTGTTGTGGGTTGTATAAAGTAATAGAGTTTTTTTGTGGGTGGTGTAATGTAATAGTGTGGTGTTGTGAGTGGGTGGTGTAATATAATAGTGTGGTGTTGTGGGTGGTGTAATGTAATAGTGTGGTGTTGTGGGTGGTGTAATGTAATAGTGTGGTGTTATGGGTGGTGTAATGTAATAGTGTGGTGTTGTGGGTGGTGTAATGTAATAGTGTGGTGTTGTGGGTGGTATAATGTAATAGTGTGGTGTTATGGGTGGTGTAATGTAATAATGTGGTGTTGTGGGTGGTGTAATGTAATAGTGTGGTGTTGTGGGTGGTGTAAAGTAATAGTGTGGTGTAATGTAATAGTGTGGTGTTGTGGGTGGTGTAATGTAATAGTGTGGTGTTGTGGGTGGTGTAATGTAATAGTGTGGTGTTGTGGGTGGTGTAAAGTAATAGTGTGGTGTAATGTAATAGTGTGGTGTTGTGGGTGGTGTACTGTAATAGTGTGGTGTTGTGGGTTGTATAAAGTAATAGTGTTTTATTGTGGGTGGTGTAATGTGATAGTCTGGTGTTGTGGGTGGTGTAATGTGATAGTCTGGTGTTGTGGGTGGTGTAATGTGATAGTGTTTTATTGTGGGTGGTGTAATGTGATAGTCTGGTGTTGTGGGTGGTGTAATGTGATAGTCTGGTGTTGTGGGTGGTGTAATGTGATAGTCTGGTGTTGTGGGTGGTGTAATGTGATAGTCTGGTGTTGTGAGTGGTGTAAAGTAATAGTGTTTTTTTATTTTATTTTTTATTTCACCTTTATTTAACCAGGTAGGCAAGTTGAGAACAAGTTCTCATTTACAACTGCGACCTGGCCAAGAATAAAGCAAAGCAGTTCGACACATACAACGACACAGAGTTACACATGGAGTAAAACAAACATACAGTCAATAATACAGTATAAACAAGTCTATATACGATGTGAGCAAATGAGGTGAGATAAGGGAGGTAAAGGCAAAAAGGCCATGGTGGCAAAGTAGATACAATATAGCAAGTAAAACACTGGAATGGTAGATTTGCAATGGGAGAATGTGCAAAGTAGAAATAAAAATAATGGGGGTGCAAAGGAGCAAAATAAATAAATAAATAAAATACAGTAGGGAAAGAGGTAGTTGTTTGGGCTAAATTATAGGTGGGCTATGTACAGGTGCAGTAATCTGTGAGCTGCTCTGACAGTTGGTGCTTAAAGCTAGTGAGGGAGATAAGTGTTTCCAGTTTCAGAGATTTTTGTAGTTCTTTCATTGGCAGCAGAGAACTGGAAGGAGAGGCGGCCAAAGAAAGAATTGGTTTTGGGGGTGACTAGAGAGATATACCTGCTGGAGCGTGTGCTACAGGTGGGAGATGCAATGGTGACCAGCGAGCTGAGATAAGGGGGGACTTTACCTAGCTGGGTCTTGTAGATGACATGGAGCCAGTGGGTTTGGCGACGAGTATGAAGCGAGGGCCAGCCAACGAGAGCGTACAGGTCGCAATGGTGGGTAGTATATGGGGCTTTGGTGACAAAACGGATTGCACTGTGATAGACTGCATCCAATTTGTTGAGTAGGGTATTGGAGGCTATTTTGTAAATGACATCGCCAAAGTCGAGGATTGGTAGGATGGTCAGTTTTACAAGGGTATGTTTGGCAGCATGAGTGAAGGATGCTTTGTTGCGAAATAGGAAGCCAATTCTAGATTTAACTTTGGATTGGAGATGTTTGATATGGGTCTGGAAGGAGAGTTTACAGTCTAACCAGACACCTAAGTATTTGTAGTTGTCCACGTATTCTAAGTCGGAGCCGTCCAGAGTAGTAATGTTGGACAGGCGGGTAGGTACAGGTAGCGATCGGTTGAAGAGCATGCATTTAGTTTTACTTGTATTTAAGAGCAATTGGAGGCCATGGAAGGAGAGTTGTATGGCATTGAAGCTTGCCTGGAGGGTTGTTAACACAGTATCCAAAGAAGGGCCAGAAGTATACAGAATGGTGTCGTCTGCATAGAGGTGGATTAGAGACTCACCAGCAGCAAGAGCGACCTCATTGATGTATACAGAGAAGAGAGTCGGTCCAAGAATTGAACCCTGTGGCACCCCCATAGAGACTGCCAGAGGTCCGGACAGCAGACCCTCCGATTTGACACACTGAACTCTATCAGAGAAGTTGTTGGTGAACCAGGCGAGGCAATCATTTGAGAAACCAAGGCTGTCGAGTCTGCCGATGAGGATGTGGTGATTGACAGAGTCGAAAGCCTTGGCCAGATCAATGAATACGGCTGCACAGTAATGTTTCTTATCGATGGCGGTTAAGATATCATTTAGGACCTTGAGCGTGGCTGAGGTGCACCCATGACCAGCTCTGAAACCAGATTGCATAGCAGAGAAGGTATGGTGAGATTCGAAATGGTCGGTAATCTGTTTGTTGACTTGGCTTTCGAAGACCTTAGAAAGGCATGGTAGGATAGATATAGGTCTGTAGCAGTTTGGGTCAAGAGTGTCACCCCCTTTGAAGAGGGGGATGACCGCAGCTGCTTTCCAATCTTTGGGAATCTCAGACGACACGAAAGAGAGGTTGAACAGGCTAGTAATAGGGGTGGCAACAATTTTGGCAGATAATTTTAGAAAGAAAGGGTCCAGATTGTCTAGCCCGGCTGATTTGTAGGGGTCCAGATTTTGCAGCTCATTCAGAACATCAGCTGAGCAGATTTGGGAGAAGGAGAAATGGGGAAGGCTTGGGCGAGTTGTTGTGGGGGGTGCAATGCTGTTGATCGGGGTAGGAGTAGCCAGGTGGAAAGCATGGCCAGCCGTAGAAAAACGCTTATTGAAATTCTCAATTATGGTGGATTTATCAGTGGTGACAGTGTTTCCTATCTTCAGTGCAGTGGGCAGCTGGGAGGAGGGGTTCTTATTCTCCATGGACTTTACAGTGTCCCAGAACTTTTTTGAGTTAGTGTTGCAGGAAACAAATTTCTGCTTGAAAAAGCTAGCCTTGGCTTTTCTAACTGCCTGTGTATAATGGTTTCTAGCTTCCCTGAACAGCTGCATATCACGGGGGCTGTTCGATGCTAATGCAGAACGCCACGCCAACGTTTTATTGTGGGTGGTGTAATGTGATAGTCTGGTGTTGTGGGTGGTGTAATGAGTATCATGTTTTACTCATACTATGGAAAAACAAATGTGTTTTTAATTAGCCTTTTCTACAATAGACATCCCTGTTTCCTGAGGTGTTAAGACAAGGTCTAGAGGCTTTACTCTCAGACGGCCACGGAACACTCCCAAACATAAATAATTATACTCTTGATTAAACCCATTTACTTTCACTGCCTATTCCAGGAAGTAGAGTAATGATTTGAATCAGATGGTTTCTGGCTGGACAGAACCAGAAGCCTGTCAGCCAGTGCTGTGGGTCACTGTCTTCTAACCCCTGACCCACAGGAGAACAGACAGGGATCAGATGACAGTGGCCCACAGGAGAACAGCCAGGGATTAGAAGACAGTGACCCACAGGAGAACAGACAGGGATCAGATGACAGTGACCCACAGGAGAACAGACAGGGATCAGATGACAGTGACCCACAGGAGAACAGCCAGGGATTAGATGACAGTGGCCCACAGGAGAACAGCCAGGGATTAGAAGACAGTGGCCCACAGGAGAACAGACACAGATTATAAAACAGTGACCCACAGGAGAACAGACAGGGATTAGATGACAGTGACCCACAGGAGAACAGCCAGGGATTAGATGACAGTGGCCCACAGGAGAACAGCCAGGGATTAGAAGACAGTGGCCCACAGGAGAACAGCCAGGGATTAGAAGACAGTGACCCACAGGAGAACAGACAGGGATCAGATGACAGTGACCCACAGGAGAACAGACAGGGATCAGATGACAGTGACCCACAGGAGAACAGACAGGGATCAGATGACAGTGACCCACAGGAGAACAGCCAGGGATTAGATGACAGTGGCCCACAGGAGAACAGCCAGGGATTAGAAGACAGTGGCCCACAGGAGAACAGACACGGATTATAAAACAGTGACCCACAGGAGAACAGACAGGGATTATAAAACAGTGACGCACAGGAGAACAGACAGGGATTAGATGACAGTGACCCACAGGAGAACAGACAGGGATTAGATGACAGTGACCCACAGGAAAACAGCCAGGGATTGGAAGACAGTGACCCACATGAGAACAGACACGGATTAGAAGAATGTAGGTAAATTCAAACCAATGACCTTTCAGTTACTGGCCTAAAGCTCTAACCGAAAGGCTACCTGCCACATTCTAACCCCTGGTAGTTCTCTATGTGGGTTACTGTCATCTAATCCCTGGTAGTTCTCTATGTGGGTTACTGTCATCTAATCCCTGGTAGTTCTCTATGTGGGTTACTGTCATCTAATCCCTGGTAGTTCTCTATGTGGGTTACTGTCATCTAATCCCTGGTAGTTCTCTATGTGGGTTACTGTCATCTAATCTCTGGTAGTTCTCTATGTGGGTTACTGTCATCTAATCCCTGGTAGTTCTCTATGTGGGTTACTGTCATCTAATCCCTGGTAGTTCTCTATGTGGGTTACTGTCATCTAATCCCTGGTAGTTCTCTATGTGGGCTACTGTCATCTAATCCCTGGTAGTTCTCTATGTGGGTTACTGTCATCTAATCCCTGGTAGTTCTCTATGTGGGTTACTGTCATCTAATCCCTGGTAGTTCTCTATGTGGGTTACAGTCATCTAACCCCTGGTAGTCCTCTATGTGGGTTACTGTCATCTAATCCCTGGTAGTTCTCTATGTGGGTTACTGTCATCTAATCCCTGGTAGTTCTCTATGTGGGCTACTGTCATCTAATCCCTGGTAGTTCTCTATGTGGGTTACTGTCACCTAACCCCTGTTTGTTCTCCTGTGGGCCACTGTCATCTAATCCCTGGTAGTTCTCTATGTGGGTCACTGTCATCTAATCTCTGGTAGTTCTCTATGTGGGCTACTGTCATCTAATCCCTGGTAGTTCTCTATGTGGGTTACTGTCACCTAACCCCTGGCTGTTCTCCTGTGGGCCACTGGCATCTAATCCCTGGTTGTTCTCCCGTGGGTCACTGTCATCTAACCCCTGACTGGGAAGAGCGTTTTAGGGTTTTAGGGGCGTTTGTTTACTGGAAAGCAGACTTCAGCGAGAATAAGGAAGATCCGTTCTATCACCAACACCCTTTTCTTAGTCAGATTGTTAAGAGAAAGAATTTGCTAGTTTAAATTGCATGTTAAATTTCCTCACTGTTTGGTGTTGTTTTGTGTTGTTTTATTCCATGCCCCGGTATCATAAATTCACATGATAAGACCCCACTGATATGCTGTTTTAGCACGAGAGCCCGTCGCTCTTCCTCATTTCCTTTAGTACACTAAGTGTGCTTGGCGCTGACAGTGATTGTGAGAATGTATTACACTAGGAGATGAGCTGCAGTTCATCTGGGGCTCCCTTTTAGATGTGGGTGTGTGCGTGTGCGTGCGTGTGTGTGTGTGTGTGTGTGTGTGTGTGTGTGTGTGTGTGTGTGTGTGTGTGTGTGTGTGTGTGTGTGTGCGTGTGTGTGTGTGGGTCTACAATACATGAAAGCAGCCTCCTCTGCTCACCTTGCAAGTGAAGGTTCTGTGTGATGTGACCATGTGAATGGAATTAACGGCACCACATGTCTTCCTTTGAAGGACCCATGCCTGATTGAAACACCTGGGCGCAGAGGCATTCTAGGGGACTTCCCAACCTGAACTAAAGACCACAGCCATTTAGAGCTGGATCATGTTGCAGTGGTAGACTCTCCTAATAACACTAGCAGCAGTCTGCTCAGATGTGTGTTTAGAGAGATGACAGAAGCGTTTATAGCAATTCAATAATAATATTCAGTATATGAGTCGCAAGCAAGAATCAAACAGACTACTTCAGTATATGAGTATATTCAGTATATGAGTCGCAAGCAAGAATCAAACAGACTACTTCAGTATACAAGTATATTCAGTATATGAGTCGCAAGCAAGAATCAAACAGACTACTTCAGTATATGAGTATATTCAGTATATGAGTATATTCAGTATATGAGTCGCAAGCAAGAATCAAACAGACTACTTCAGTATATGAGTACATTTAGTATATGAGTCGCAAGCAAGAATCAAACAGACTATTTCAGCATATGAGTATTTTCAGTATATGAGTCGCAAGCAAGAATCAAACAGACTACTTCAGTATATGAGTACATTCAGTATATGAGTCGCAAGCAAGAATCAAACAGACTACTTCAGTATATGAGTATATTCAGTATATGAGTCGCAAGCAAGAATCAAACAGACTACTTCAGTATATGAGTATATTCAGTATATGAGTCGCAAGCAAGAATCAAACAGACTACTTCAGTATATGAGTATATTCAGTATATGAGTCGCAAGCAAGAATCAAACAGACTACTTCAGTATATGAGTATATTCAGTATATGAGTCGCAAGCAAGAATCAAACAGACTACTTCAGTATATGAGTATATTCAGTATATGAGTATATTCAGTATATGAGTCGCAAGCAAGAATCAAACAGACTACTTCAGTATATGAGTATATTCAGTATATGAGTCGCAAGCAAGAATCAAACAGACTACTTCAGTATATGAGTATTTTCAGTATATGAGTCGCAAGCAAGAATCAAACAGACTACTTCAGTATATGAGTACATTCAGTATATGAGTCGCAAGCAAGAATCAAACAGACTACTTCAGTATATGAGTATATTCAGTATATGAGTCGCAAGCAAGAATCAAACAGACTACTTCAGTATATGAGTATATTCAGTATATGAGTCGCAAGCAAGAATCAAACAGACTACTTCAGTATATGAGTATATTCAGTATATGAGTCGCAAGCAAGAATCAAACAGACTACTTCAGTATATGAGTATATTCAGTATATGAGTCACAAGCAAGAATCAAACAGACTACTTCAGTATATGAGTATATTCAGTATATGAGTATATTCAGTATATGAGTCGCAAGCAAGAATCAAACAGACTACTTCAGTATATGAGTATATTCAGTATATGAGTCGCAAGCAAGAATCAAACAGACTACTTCAGTATATGAGTATATTCAGTATATGAGTCGCAAGCAAGAATCAAACAGACTACTTCAGTGTACAAGTATGTTCAGTATATGAGTCGCAAGCAAGAATCAAACAGACTACTTCGGTGTTGGAAGAAAATGCCAACCAGCTGAGCCACTTGAAGACAGTCAAAGCTTCAGAAAAGCCAGTTAGGAAAACATTGTGCGTTTATTGTCATACTTATTGTTTTTGTCCATGCGATGTTACCAACCAAGACCACTTCTGGGGCATGTTCAGTAAAGTCTTTGAATAATTTTTTTTTTTTTTAAATGCACTTTCGGTTTCCGTAGCAGCATTGTTTATGAACACGACCCTGAGGTAGAGTACCTGACTGACTGGTTGATTTACTAAACCGCTTTCGATGCCGCTGTTGTCCTCAAAGGTTACCACCGTAGCCTCCGCAAGAGGTATAGTAGAAGCACATGGCTAGTAGAGAGCTATTTCATCTCATAATGAGCAGAAATCATTGGAGGATCAGCGAGATTATTGGTCCGCGGTTGATGAACACGTTGATTTGCTGTTTCAAGGACATTAGATTGATCCACTCATTGTGTAAACAGACAGAAATGTCATAGCATTTTCTGCCATTTCACTGTTTCGGAAATACATTGCAATGAGGGATTTGAGAAGGATATTGTAGAGTGAGAGATGGATAGATAACGCTTGAAACAATGTCCCATCTGTCAATTTTAGCACGCCTACTCTGTCAGGGGGGTATCATTTTCACAGTGGGCAATGCTCATGTTAGATTCCAGAGATTGAAAGGAGATCATCTTTCACAATAACTGTTATAGCGTATTTTATTACATTCACTGACAAAAGTCTTGAGTGTTAAAATGATGAAAGAGGTGTAGGATATTATTTTAATTAAGCACTCTACCGTTGGAGGTCCTCGTAAACTCGTTTAGAGATTTAAATTTTCTCCTTAGGTTCGGAGGATGCGAAATTGATATCATGACAAACGAGGGAGTTACTTTGCTCTTTTGAGTGAGTTGATTCTGATTTGTTTGCCTCTTCAGGCCACAAATGCAATGCAAAACCCAGGTTAAAACTCAAAGCCAACTGGACACAAAAAAATACACTTCAACAATTATTTGTTGAAATGTGCTTTACTAATCACTAAAATGGAAGCACAGACACGACCATGCACATGTTTTAAGGGCTTGAAGAGGTTATTTGAATCTGCTGTCCAGTAAGAAGAATATTGCTAAAGAAGAAATAGGAAGACTGAAGACTTTCTCATGGACTACCAACCTAGACTCAGTAAAGACAGAAGTAATATAACGTTTTTGTCCAATGAGCCTGCATAAACCTCTGCGTATGTAACACAGACTTCACAGTGTAAAGGTATCCCTTGAAAGAAGCAAAAAAACAAGTTTTTTGATTCTGATCCACTACAGCAGGGGACTGACAGGGCCCACAGGGGCACGTTCAAGAACTCCACTTCTTACACTGTATGTCATCAATGAAGAGGTATTGGCCACTCCAGTCAGTTCGAAAGTAAATGGTATGACGGGAGCCTAGTGGTTAGCGCGTTGGACTAGTAAATGAAAGTTTGCAAGATCGAATCCCTGAGCTGACAAGGTAAAAATCTATTGTTCTGCCCCTGAACAAGGCAGTCAAGACCAAGTCCATATTATTTTCCTGAGAACAGCTCAAATAAGCAAAGAGAAACGACAGTCCATCTTTACTTTAAGACATGAAGGTCAGTCAATTTAGAAAATGTAAAGAACTTTGAACATTTCTTCAAGTGCATTTGCAGTGTGGTGCCAGGACAACAACCTCTCCCTCAATGTGAGCAAGACAAAGGAGCTGATCGTGGACTACAGGAAAAGGCAGGCCGAACAGGCCCCCATTAACATTGACGTGGCTGTAGTGGAACTGGTTGAGAGTTTCACATTCCTTGGTGTCCACATCACCAACGAACTATCATGGTCCAAACATCGTGAAGAGGGCACGACAACACCCTTTCCCCCTCAGGAGACTGAAAAGATTTGGCATGGGTCCCCAGATCCTCAAAAAGATCTACCGCTGCACCATCGAGAGCATCCTGACCGGTTGCATCACCGCCTGGTATGGCAACTGCTCAGCATCTGACCGTAAGGTGCTACAGAGAATAGTGCGTATGGCCCAGTACATCACTGGGGCCAAGCTTCCTGCCATCCAGGACCTATATAATAGGCAGTGTCAGAGGAAAGCCACAAAAATTGTCAGAGACTCCAGTCACCCGAGTCATAGACTGTTCTCTCTGCTACCACATGGCAAGCAGTACCGGAGCGCAAAGTCTAGGACCAAAAGGCTCCTTAACAGCTTCTACCCGCAAGCCGTAAGACTGCTGAACAATTACTAAAATGGCCACCGGACTATTGACATTGAAATCCCCCCTCCCTCCATTTTCTTCATACACTGCTGCTACTCGCTGTTTGTTATCTGTGCATAGTTTCTTCACCCCTACCTACATGTACAAATGACCTTGACTAATATGTACTCGGTACCGGTACTCCTGTATATAGCCTCGTTATTGTAATTTTATTCTATTACTTTTTATTATTTTTTATTTTAGTTTATTTTTTAAATATTTTCTTAACTCTTCTTGAACTGCACTGTTGATTAAGGGCTTGTAAGTAAGAATTTCACAGTAAGGTCTGTACTTGTTGTATTCAGCGCATGTGACAAATACAGTTTGATTTGATTTGATTTGAAAAACCATCAAGCGCTATGATGAAACTGGCTCTCATGTGGACCGCTACAGGAAAGGAAGACCCAGAGTTACCTCTGCTGCAGAGGACAAGTTCATTAGAGTTACCAGCCTCAGAAATTGCATACCAATTTTTTTTTACAGAGTTCAAGTAACAGACACATCTCAACATCAACTGTTCAGAGGAGACTGTGTGTATCAGGATTTCATGGTTGAATTGCTGCAAAGAAACCACTATTAAAGGACACCAATAATAAGAAGAGACTTGTTTGGGCCAAGAAACATGAGCAATGGACATTAAACCAGTGGAAATCTGTCCACTGGAGATTTTTGATTCCAACCTCTGTGTCTTTGTGAGACGCAGAGTAGGTGAACGAATGATCTCCGCATGTGTGGTTCGCACCGTGAAGCATGGTGGAGGAGGTGGGATGGTGTGGGGGTGCTTTGCTGGTGACACGGTCAGTGATTTATTTAGAATTCAAGGCACACATCTCCGATAAAGAGGCTGGATTAGGTCATGGGAAATGAGCTCATAATGTCGACGTCCACCATTTAAGCTGAATTAACTCAGCTCTGCAGATAGCATACAGTAGTGATAAAATGTAGACCTTTAGTTAGGCCTTTGTGCGTACGCTAGCTTGTTTTACCAACGCAGGTGATTCCCCAGAGCCACCCAGCCCATCTCATTCCAGAAAACTAGGCCAGACCTCAGCACTGCTGCCTCTCTGGGAGCGGGTGGAATGCTAGCTCATCCATCTCCCTGAGCGCCCCATTCATAAAAGTCAGCCCCAGCAGTAGGGAGTTAATTAGCCCCAGAACCGGGCTCCTCAGCCGCGAGAGGAGAACATGTGTCCTGTCATTTGGGGACTAAGGGTTAGAGCGAGGAGATGTGTTGATAAACAAATATTTATCACTTCCTGTTTCCCCGCAGTGTCAGATGTGAGGGCGACTTCACATGTAGGGAGTTTCATTTAAAGTGACTGGAGAGTGCTTGTATAATGCTTCTTTCATATGGCAAAAGCTGTTTTGGAGAAGGGGAGGGCTACAGTAAGAAAGAGTGGCTAGAGAAGGGGAGGGCTACAGTAAGAAAGAGTGGCTGGAGAAGGGGAAGACTACAGTAAGAAAGAGTGGCTGGAGAAGGGGAAGACTACAGTAAGAAAGAGTGGCTGGAGAAGGGGAAGACTACAGTAAGAAAGAGTGGCTGGAGAAGGGGAAGACTACAGTAAGAAAGAGTGGCTGGAGAAGGGGAGGGCTACAGTAAGAAAGAGTGGCTGGAGAAGGGGAGGGCTACAGTAAGAAAGAGTGGCTGGAGAAGGGGAGGGCTACAGTAAGAAAGCGTAGCTGAAATTAGGAGGACAGTACCGTTTCAATTAACAGTCAAAGACACTTTCAAAAACTCTGGCACAGGAGCATATCAACAAATGTACTGTACATTCTGTACATTTTCACCGTACATTCTGTACATTTTCTCTATAATCCATACAGCCGATCTCTCTTTTAATGGTGGAAGATGAATTCCTGAACAAAGATATTCAACCTTTGAATTTGAACCTTTCCATCCCTTCCTCTAGACTCGGCCGAACTTAACCTCTTTGTTCCACCCCCACACCTAGCACAATGGCTATCTCCAAGAGCCTGCGATCATTGCAGATAATTACAGGCAAAAAGCTGGCAAACCGCTTACAGTCTTATCGTGTCATTAACAATGGCTCTTCACACACCAATCAGAGGCCTCTCATAAGCATCGTGGTGATCAACAGTAATGATAAGGAACACATTCTGCTGCTACACGCCCTTCCTCGTGCTAATGAGCAGAATCCGGCTGTTCTGGAAAAAGAAGAAAACAGTCTGTTGATTAAAGGAGATGAGACAACAAACAGACTCTGTTGTGGGTCATTTCTTCCCCAGTTGAAATTGAAAGGCTTGTTTTACGACACCAAGCTCCCTGTTATGTAACGTTGTAGTGTTGAAAAGGGGGTCTTCTGTGACGTTACTATAAGCTACCCCATTCTAGGCTACTGTTAGTGACTGAATCTAAATATGATGGAGGGGGGAAAAAAAGTGTCTTCATGGAGAAAGTGACGGAGGAAATTATATCAATTGATATTGGAATTTGACAAACGGTGTGTCAAGTGAGGCTCCTCGACATAGAGAGACACATCTCAAAAACGATTGGTGGGAAATTTTAGGCTCCAGATGCATAGAGCTGGCAGGATGGAGTCCCTGTTGTGAGACTATTTAAAGGGCATTCATCACCCCGAAATGCTCTCGGAATGAGAAATAATGGGTCAGGAGAGGGAATCTAAAAGGATTATTGTAAATTCAGAGGTGGTTCCCTGCACATTCATTTTGTTGTCACATTGTACTTCTATGGCCAATTATTGTTACTTCAAGATACAGCCAGGTCCATAATGATTGGCTCGCTTGATAACAATGAATAACAAAGACGGTATAATCATAATATAATTTTGTTGTTTTTGTTTTATTTAATTTTATACTAATACAATTGCTCAGAGAAATACATTTTTGTTTAAACAGGTAATATTTTTTTCTCTCAAAAAGATGATTGGCATCCCTGTTTTCAAAACCTTTTAATACCTCAACCTTGTGAGGATAACAGCACGGATCATTTTTATAAAATGTTTCATGAGATTGGAGAGAATGTCCTTTGTCTTGCGCTTGTGGACGGTCCCCTAAAATGTTGTGGTACTGGGTAAAGTTTATGATGCCGTTGACCTCAGGACCAGGGGCCTCAGGGCCTCAGGACCAGGGGCCTCAGGGCCTCAGGACCAGGGGCCTCAGGGCCTCAGGACCAGGGGCCTCAGGGCCTCAGGACCAGGGGCCTCAGGGCCTCAGGACCAGGGGCCTCAGGGCCTCAGGACCAGTGGAAGCAAACATCAAAGATCCACCACCATCATTTTACATTAGTTATGGGGTTATTGTCTGCGTATGATTGCTATTTTTGACGCCAAAACCACCACTGGTGTGCGTGGCCAAAGAGCTTCATTTTCATGTCATTCAACAAATATAGTCTGTTTGTCAAGCATCTCATCCAAGGCAGGCTATCTGAACTGATGCCTATTTGGGTTGATTCTGTCAGCAGAATCAGGCCAACAGGCTTTTGGACCACCACCACACAGACAGATCCAAGTGATTAAGTAAACACTTTGAGAAGCCAATAAGTCAAATGCTGAACACCAGGTATAAATAACTGTCTTTAGCCTCTTTGTTCTCCCTCCCTCTCTCTCTGACTGCCTGACTGACGGACGATATAAATAGCAAGTCATTTAACTGTTGAGAAAAACTCACACAGCTTCTTTCATTCCATATAATAAATAAAGATTGTTTTGATGACCCTGTTTTGATGACCCTGTTTTGATGACCCTGCCATTCATATGCTTTTAGCATCATGTCTTCCACACAGAACCAATCATTTGCGTTGGCTGTGCTTTCATTCATGATGGAACTGTGAGCCATTTTACATAAAATGCTATGAGAAGCACCATTTGCCTTACAATCAGACTGCTCTCTCACAATTCACTTTTAGATTTATGTTCAATGTCACCACCTAAAGGCATTTTCCTCTTTTGAAATTAATTAATTAATTTGTTCATAAATTGCACTTCAGACCTTAAAAAAATACCTTATTTGAAAACATATCTTCATAATGTAGCCTAGTTTAAATAAAAATACTGTTGAGTCATGAAAATAGTCAACGTAGGCTATGTTATCAAGCTACTTTTCCTTCTATCAATCTTGTACGTTGTTTATGCCCATTGGGATCCATTAAAACATCATTGTGTACTTAGCGATGCATTTTCGTTGCTTGTGTTTCCAGAACGTTTGAAGAGTCAGGATTCAGTGAGTTCACATTCCACTCTCTCAGGCTGCCATGTCAGTCACTTCTTTCGAAGCCAAACCCACCACTGGTGTGAGAGCGGCCAAAAAGCTATTTTTTCATGTCATCCAACAAATCTAAATGCCTGAAGTTTGCTAAATGTCATTGGAACTGGTGCTATGGTCAGATGACATGAAAACAGAGCTCTTTGGCTACGCACACCAGTGGTGGGTTTGGCGTCAATAGAAAGATGCATATGCAGAAAATAACCCCATACTTACTGTAAAATATAGTGGTGGATCTTTGATGATATGGGGCTATTTTGCTTCCTCAAGTCCTGGGGCCCAATAGTATTATTTTTCAGTATTTTTTCCCCCCTCATCTTTATCAAGGGTGCTAATCATTTTGGAGCAGACTGTATACTGTATGTTCTGGTGCTTATTGTACGGTGGCGCTGGTTGGCGAGGGCAGGAGTGGTGGGAGTAGCACTTATAGAAATACCAACTCCACTAAATGATTTCTGCTGCAGCCATTATGGGTTAGGCAACCTACAGTGGACCAGGTATATACCTGGGACAGATACGCCATATTCAGAGGGAGGTATATACCTGGACCAGACAGATATGCCATATTCAGAGGGGGGTATATATCTAGGACAGATAATCCATATTCAGAGGGCTGTATATACCTGTATATACCTGGACCAGACAGATGGGCCATATTCAGAGGGCTGTATATACCTGGACCAGACAGATGGGCCATATTCAGAGGGCTGTATATACATGGACCAGACAGATGGGCCATATTCAGAGGGGGGTATATACCTGGAACAGACAGATACGCCATATTCAGAGGGCTGTATATACCTGGACCAGACAGGTATGTCATATTCAGAGGGCTGTATATACCTGGAACAGACAGATACGCCATATTCAGAGGGCTGTATATACCTGGACCAGACAGGTATGTCATATTCAGAGGGCTGTATATACCTGGACCAGACAGGTATGTCATATTCAGAGGGCTGTATATACCTGGACCAGACAGGTATGTCATATTCAGAGGGCTGTATATACCTGGACCAGACAGATGGGCCATATTCAGAGGGCTGTATATACCTGGATCAGACAGATACGCCATATTCAGAGGGCTGTATATACCTGGACCAGACAGATGGGCCATATTCAGAGGGCTGTATATACCTGGACCAGACAGATGGGCCATATTCAGAGGGGGGTATATACCTGGACCAGACAGATACGCCATATTCAGAGGGCTGTATATACCTGGACCAGACAGATGGGCCATATTCAGAGGGGGGTATATACCTGGACCAGACAGATGGGCCATATTCAGAGGGAGGTATATACCTGGACCAGACAGATGGGCTATATTCAGAGGGAGGTATATACCTGGACCAGACAGATGGGCCATATTCAGAGGGAGGTATATACCTGGACCAGACAGATGGGCCATATTCAGAGGGCTGTATATACCTGGACCAGACAGGTGGGCCATATTATTAAAATATCAACGTTATGCCAGCTGAGTGCCAGCTGAGAAGCCCAAAGGAAGGAGGCTTTAAACCCTGTAGTTAGCAGGGAAATGCCCTCACCCCATTTGCCCTCCAAATGCTCCCCTTCGTCCGCATCTGCCCTCCAAACACTCCCATCTGCCCTCCAAACGCTCATGTTGGTCCCATTCTGCCCTCCAAACACTCCCCTCGGTCTCCATCTGCCCTCCAAACACTCCCATCTGCCCTCCAAACGCTCATGTTGGTCCCATTCTGCCCTCCAAACACTCCCCTCGGTCCCCATCTGCTGCTGTTGGCTGTGTCTGTGTTTTGAAGTGTCTGCTTTGAGTGAGTGAGTGAGTGAGTGAGTGAGTGAGTGAGTGAGTGAGTGAGTGAGTGGGTGTAGGGACTGTCCTGGGGTCAGGTGGTGCCTGTATGATTAATATTCCTGTATCAGCTGACAGGGAGGGTACAGCAGTGGGCATGAGGGGGAGGGGTCAAAGAGGAGACGTCCCCCGTCTCCTCTTCCAGCTAGCGATGCATGAAAGATGCAGCCGCAGGCTTTGCATGCTGAGCCCACACCCACACACATGGACAGAATGAAAAAGTGAGAGACAGACAGACAGAGAGAGAGAGGAAGGGGTGTGTGGGATGACACTGTGGAGACCTTCCAATCAGCCGCCAACAGGACTCTCTTGAAGTGTAGATAGAAAGTAACACTCTTTAAGACTTTGGTCCTCAGGCCAAACTATCCCTCTTTATCAGGACTTTGGTCCTCACGCCAAACTCTCCCTCTTTATCAAGACTTTTGGCAATCTCCTTCTGGTCCAACAAAGAGATTTCACTGTACTAGTGCACATGACAATAAAAAACAGACCAACTGATGTTGGTCAGGGCATTACTCTCCTCTGGTCCAACTGACAGTGATGTTGGTCAGGGCATTACTCTCCTCTGGTCCAACTGACAGTGATGTTGGTCAGGGCATTACTCTCCACTGGTCTAACAGACTGTGGTGTTGGTCAGGGCATTACTCTCCTCTGGTCTAACAGACAGTGATGTTGGTCAGGGCATTACTCTCCTCTGGTCTAACAGACAGTGATGTTGGTCAGGGCATTACTCTCCTCTGGTCTAACAGACAGTGATGTTGGTCAGGGCATTACTCTCCTCTGGTCCAACTGACAGTGATGTTGGTCTGGGCATTACTCTCCTCTGGTCTAACAGACAGTGATGTTGGTCAGGGCATTGGTCTAACAGACTGTGATGTTGGTCAGGGCATTACTCTCCTCTGGTCCAACTGACAGTGATGTTGGTCAGGGCATTACTCTCCTCTGGTCCAACTGACAGTGATGTTGGTCAGGGCATTACTCTCCTCTGGTCTAACAGACTGTGATGTTGGTCGGGGCATTACTCTCCTCTGGTCTAACAGACAGTGATGTTGGTCAGGGCATTACTCTCCTCTGGTCCAACTGACAGTGATGTTGGTCAGGGCATTACTCTCCTCTGGTCTAACAGACAGTGATGTTGGTCAGGGCATTGGTCTAACAGACTGTGATGTTGGTCAGGGCATTACTCTCCTCTGGTCTAACAGACAGTGATGTTGGTCAGGGCATTACTCTCCTCTGGTCCAACTGACAGTGATGTTGGTCAGGGCATTACTCTCCACTGGTCTAACAGACTGTGGTGTTGGTCAGGGCATTACTCTCCTCTGGTCTAACAGACAGTGATGTTGGTCAGGGCATTACTCTCCTCTGGTCTAACAGACAGTGATGTTGGTCAGGGCATTACTCTCCTCTGGTCTAACAGACAGTGATGTTGGTCAGGGCATTACTCTCCTCTGGTCCAACTGACAGTGATGTTGGTCTGGGCATTACTCTCCTCTGGTCTAACAGACAGTGATGTTGGTCAGGGCATTGGTCTAACAGACTGTGATGTTGGTCAGGGCATTACTCTCCTCTGGTCCAACTGACAGTGATGTTGGTCAGGGCATTACTCTCCTCTGGTCCAACTGACAGTGATGTTGGTCAGGGCATTACTCTCCTCTGGTCTAACAGACTGTGATGTTGGTCGGGGCATTACTCTCCTCTGGTCTAACAGACAGTGATGTTGGTCAGGGCATTACTCTCCTCTGGTCCAACTGACAGTGATGTTGGTCAGGGCATTACTCTCCTCTGGTCTAACAGACAGTGATGTTGGTCAGGGCATTGGTCTAACAGACTGTGATGTTGGTCAGGGCATTACTCTCCTCTGGTCTAACAGACAGTGATGTTGGTCAGGGCATTGGTCTAACAGACTGTGATGTTGGTCAGGGCATTACTCTCCTCTGGTCTAACAGACAGTGATGTTGGTCAGGGCATTACTCTCCTCTGGTCTAACAGACAGTGATGTTGGTCAGGGCATTGGTCTAACAGACTGTGATGTTGGTCAGGGCATTGGTCTAACAAACTGTGATGTTGGTCAGGGCATTACTCTCCTCTGGTCTAACAGACAGTGATGTTGGTCAGGGCATTACTCTCCTCTGGTCTAACAGACAGTGATGTTGGTCAGGGCATTACTCTCCTCTGGTCCAACTGACAGTGATGTTGGTCAGGGCATTGGTCTAACAGACTGTGATGTTGGTCAGGGCATTACTCTCCTCTGGTCTAACAGACTGTGATGTTGGTCAAGGCATTACTCTCCTCTGGTCTAACAGACTGTGATGTTGGTCAGGGCATTACTGTCCTCTGGTCTAACAGACTGTGATGTTGGTCAGGGCATTGCTCTCCTCTGGTCCAACAGACAGTGATGTTGGTCAGGGCATTACTCTCCTCTGGTCTAACAGACAGTGATGTTGGTCAGGGCATTACTCTCCTCTGGTCTAACAGACTGTGATGTTGGTCAGGGCATTACTCTCCTCTGGTCTAACAGACTGTGATGTTGGTCAGGGCATTACTCTCCTCTGGTCTAACAGACTGTGATGTTGGTCAGGGCATTACTCTCCTCTGGTCTAACATACTGTGATGTTGGTCAGGGCATTACTGTCCTCTGGTCTAACAGACAGTGATGTTGGTCAGGGCATTACTCTCCTCTGATCCAACAGACAGTGATGTTGGTCAGGGCATTGGTTTAACAGACTGTGATGTTGGTCAGGGCATTACTCTCCTCTGGTCTAACAGACAGTGATGTTGGTCAGGGCATTACTCTCCTCTGGTCTAACAGACAGTGATGTTGGTCAGGGCATTACTCTCCTCTGATCCAACAGACAGTGATGTTGGTCAGGGCATTGGTCTAACAGACTGTGATGTTGGTCAGGACATTACTCTCCTCTGGTCTAACAGACAGTGATGTTGGTCAGGGCATTACTCTCCTCTGGTCTAATAGACAGTGATGTTGGTCAGGGCATTGGTCTAACAGACTGTGATGTTGGTCAGGGCATTACTCTCCTCTGGTCTAACAGACAGTGATGTTGGTCAGGGCATTGGTCTAACAGACTGTGATGTTGATCAGGGCATTACTCTCCTCTGGTCTAACAGACTGTGATGTTGGTCAGGGCATTACTGTCCTCTGCTCTAACAGACTGTGATGTTGGTCAGAGCATTACTCTCCTCTGGTCTAACAGACAGTGATGTTGGTCTGGGCATTACTCTCCTCTGGTCTAACAGACTGTGATGTTGGTCAGGGCATTACCCTCCTCTGGTCTAACAGACTGTAATGTTGGTCAGGGCATTTCTGTCCTCTGGTCTAACAGACTGTGATGTTGGTCAAGGCATTACTCTCCTCTGATCCAACAGACAGTGATGTTGGTCAGGGCATTACTCTCCTCTGGTCTAACAGACTGTGATGTTGGTCAGGGCATTACTCTCCTCTGGTCTAACAGACTGTGATGTTGGTCAGGGCATTACTCTCCTCTGGTCTAACAGACTGTGATGTTGGTCAGGGCATTACTGTCCTCTGGTCTAACAGACTGTGATGTTGGTCAGGGCATTACTCTCCTCTGATCCAACAGACAGTGATGTTGGTCAGGGCATTACTCTCCTCTGGTCTAACAGACTGTGATGTTGGTCAGGGCATTACTCTCCTCTGGTCTAACAGACTGTGATGTTGGTCAGGGCATTACCCTCCTCTGGTGTAACAGACTGTGATGTTGGTCAGGGCATTTCTGTCCTCTGGTCTAACAGACTGTGATGTTGGTCAGGGCATTACTCTCCTCTGGTCTAACAGACTGTGATGTTGGTCAGGGCATTACTATCCTCTGGTCTAACAGACTGTGATGTTGGTCAGGGCATTACTCTCCTCTGGTCTAACAGACTGTGATGTTGGTCAGGGCATTACTGTCCTCTGGTCTAACAGACTGTGATGTTGGTCAGGGCATTACTCTCCTCTGATCCAACAGACAGTGATGTTGGTCAGGGCATTACTCTCCTCTGGTCTAACAGACTGTGATGTTGGTCAGGGCATTACTCTCCTCTGGTCTAACAGACTGTGATGTTGGTCAGGGCATTACTCTCCTCTGGTCTAACATACTGTGATGTTGGTCAGGGCATTACTCTCCTCTGATCCAACAGACAGTGATGTTGGTCAGGGCATTGGTCTAACAGACAGTGATGTTGGTCAGGGCGTTACTCTCCTCTTATCCAACAAACAGTGATGTCGGTCAGGGCATTGGTCTAACAGACAGTGATGTTGGTCAGGGCATTACTGTCCTCTGGTCTAACAGACAGTGATGTTGGTCAGGGCATTACTGTCCTCTGGTCTAACAGACTGTGATGTTGGTCAGGGCATTACTCTCCTCTGGTCTAACAGACTGTGATGTTGGTCAGGGCATTACTCTCCTCTGGTCTAACAGACAGTGATGTTGGTCCGAGCATTACTCTCCTCTGGTCTAACAGACAGTGATGTTGGTCAGGGCATTACTCTCCTCTGGTCTAACAGACAGTGATGTTGGTCAGGGCATTACTCTCCTCTGGTCCAACAGACAGTGATGTTGGTCAGGGCATTACTCTCCTCTGGTCTAACAGGCAGTGATGTTGGTCAGGGCATTACTCTCCTCTGGTCTAACAGACAGTGATGTTGGTCAGGGCATTACTCTCCTCTGGTCCAACAGACAGTGATGTTGGTCAGGGCATTACTCTCCTCTGGTCTAACAGACAGTGATGTTGGTCAGGGCATTACTCTCCTCTGGTCCAACAGACAGTGATGTTGGTCAGGGCATTACTCTCCTCTGGTCCGACAGACAGTGATGTTGGTCAGGGCATTACTCTCCTCTGGTCTAACAGACAGTGATGTTGGTCAGGGCATTACTTTCCTCTGATCCAACAGACAGTGATGTTGGTCAGGGCATTACTCTCTTCTGGTCTAACAGACAGTGATGTTGGTCCGAGCATTACTCTCCTCTGGTCCAACAGACAGTGATGTTGGTCAGGGCATTTCTGTCCTCTGGTCTAAGAGACTGTGATGTTGGTCAATGCATTACTCTCCTCTGATCCAACAGACAGTGATGTTCGTCAGGGCATTACTCTCCTCTGGTCTAACAGACTGTGATGTTGGTCAGGGCATTACTCTCCTCTGGTCTAACAGACTGTGATGTTGGTCAGGGCATTACTCTCCTCAGGTCTAACAGACAGTGATGTTGGTCAGGGCATTGGTCTAACAGACTGTGATGTTGGTCAGGGCATTACTCTCCTCTGGTCTAACAGACTGTGATGTTGGTCAGGGCATTACTTTCCTCTGATCCAACAGACAGTGATGTTGGTCAGGGCATTACTCTCCTCTGGTCTAACAGACAGTGATGTTGGTCCGAGCATTACTCTCCTCTGGTCCAACAGACAGTGATGTTGGTCAGGGCATTACTCTCCTCTGGTCTAACAGGCAGTGATGTTGGTCAGGGCATTACTCTCCTCTGGTCTAACAGACAGTGATGTTGGTCAGGGCATTACTCTCCTCTGGTCCAACAGACAGTGATGTTGGTCAGGGCATTACTCTCCTCTGGTCTAACAGACTGTGATGTTGGTCAGGGCATTACTCTCCTCTGGTCTAACATACTGTGATGTTGGTCAGGGAATTACTGTCCTCTGGTCTAACAGACAGTGATGTTGGTCAGGGCATTACTCTCCTCTGGTCTAATAGACAGTGATGTTGGTCAGGGCATTACTCTCCTCTGGTCTAACATACTGTGATGTTGGTCAGGGAATTACTGTCCTCTGGTCTAACAGACAGTGATGTTGGTCAGGGCATTACTCTCCTCTGGTCTAATAGACAGTGATGTTGGTCAGGGCATTGGTCTAACAGACTGTGATGTTGGTCAGGGCATTACTCTCCTCTGGTCTAACAGACTGTGATGTTGGTCAGGGCATTACTCTCCTCTGGTCTAACATACTGTGATGTTGGTCAGGGAATTACTGTCCTCTGGTCTAACAGACAGTGATGTTGGTCAGGGCATTACTCTCCTCTGGTCTAATAGACAGTGATGTTGGTCAGGGCATTGGTCTAACAGACTGTGATGTTGGTCAGGGCATTACTGTCCTCTGGTCTAACAGACAGTGATGTTGGTCAGGGCATTGGTCTAACAGACTGTGATGTTGATCAGGGCATTACTCTCCTCTGGTCTAACAGACTGTGATGTTGGTCAGGGCATTACTGTCCTCTGCTCTAACAGACTGTGATGTTGGTCAGAGCATTACTCTCCTCTGGTCTAACAGACAGTGATGTTGGTCTGGGCATTACTCTCCTCTGGTCTAACAGACTGTGATGTTGGTCAGGGCATTACCCTCCTCTGGTCTAACAGACTGTGATGTTGGTCAGGGCATTTCTGTCCTCTGGTCTAACAGACTGTGATGTTGGTCAAGGCATTACTCTCCTCTGATCCAACAGACAGTGATGTTGGTCAGGGCATTACTCTCCTCTGGTCTAACAGACTGTGATGTTGGTCAGGGCATTACTCTCCTCTGGTCTAACAGACTGTGATGTTGGTCAGGGCATTACTCTCCTCTGGTCTAACAGACTGTGATGTTGGTCAGGGCATTACTGTCCTCTGGTCTAACAGACTGTGATGTTGGTCAGGGCATTACTCTCCTCTGATCCAACAGACAGTGATGTTGGTCAGGGCATTACTCTCCTCTGGTCTAACAGACTGTGATGTTGGTCAGGGCATTACTCTCCTCTGGTCTAACAGACTGTGATGTTGGTCAGGGCATTACCCTCCTCTGGTGTAACAGACTGTGATGTTGGTCAGGGCATTTCTGTCCTCTGGTCTAACAGACTGTGATGTTGGTCAGGGCATTACTTTCCTCTGGTCTAACAGACTGTGATGTTGGTCAGGGCATTACTATCCTCTGGTCTAACAGACTGTGATGTTGGTCAGGGCATTACTCTCCTCTGGTCTAACAGACTGTGATGTTGGTCAGGGCATTACTGTCCTCTGGTCTAACAGACTGTGATGTTGGTCAGGGCATTACTCTCCTCTGGTCTAACAGACAGTGATGTTGGTCAGGGCATTGGTCTAACAGACTGTGATGTTGATCAGGGCATTACTCTCCTCTGGTCTAACAGACTGTGATGTTGGTCAGGGCATTACTGTCCTCTGCTCTAACAGACTGTGATGTTGGTCAGAGCATTACTCTCCTCTGGTCTAACAGACAGTGATGTTGGTCTGGGCATTACTCTCCTCTGGTCTAACAGACTGTGATGTTGGTCAGGGCATTACCCTCCTCTGGTCTAACAGACTGTGATGTTGGTCAGGGCATTTCTGTCCTCTGATCCAACAGACTGTGATGTTGGTCAAGGCATTACTCTCCTCTGATCCAACAGACAGTGATGTTGGTCAGGGCATTACTCTCCTCTGGTCTAACAGACTGTGATGTTGGTCAGGGCATTACTCTCCTCTGGTCTAACAGACTGTGATGTTGGTCAGGGCATTACTCTCCTCTGGTCTAACAGACTGTGATGTTGGTCAGGGCATTACTGTCCTCTGGTCTAACAGACTGTGATGTTGGTCAGGGCATTACTCTCCTCTGATCCAACAGACAGTGATGTTGGTCAGGGCATTACTCTCCTCTGGTCTAACAGACTGTGATGTTGGTCAGGGCATTACTCTCCTCTGGTCTAACAGACTGTGATGTTGGTCAGGGCATTACTCTCCTCTGGTCTAACAGACTGTGATGTTGGTCAGGGCATTACTCTCCTCTGGTCTAACAGACAGTGATGTTGGTCCGAGCATTACTCTCCTCTGGTCTAACAGACAGTGATGTTGGTCAGGGCATTACTCTCCTCTGGTCTAACAGACAGTGATGTTGGTCAGGGCATTACTCTCCTCTGGTCCAACAGACAGTGATGTTGGTCAGGGCATTACTCTCCTCTGGTCTAACAGGCAGTGATGTTGGTCAGGGCATTACTCTCCTCTGGTCTAACAGACAGTGATGTTGGTCAGGGCATTACTCTCCTCTGGTCCAACAGACAGTGATGTTGGTCAGGGCATTACTCTCCTCTGGTCTAACAGACAGTGATGTTGGTCAGGGCATTACTCTCCTCTGGTCCAACAGACAGTGATGTTGGTCAGGGCATTACTCTCCTCTGGTCCGACAGACAGTGATGTTGGTCAGGGCATTACTCTCCTCTGGTCTAACAGACAGTGATGTTGGTCAGGGCATTACTTTCCTCTGATCCAACAGACAGTGATGTTGGTCAGGGCATTACTCTCTTCTGGTCTAACAGACAGTGATGTTGGTCCGAGCATTACTCTCCTCTGGTCCAACAGACAGTGATGTTGGTCAGGGCATTTCTGTCCTCTGGTCTAAGAGACTGTGATGTTGGTCAATGCATTACTCTCCTCTGATCCAACAGACAGTGATGTTCGTCAGGGCATTACTCTCCTCTGGTCTAACAGACTGTGATGTTGGTCAGGGCATTACTCTCTTCTGGTCTAACAGACTGTGATGTTGGTCAGGGCATTACTCTCCTCAGGTCTAACAGACAGTGATGTTGGTCAGGGCATTGGTCTAACAGACTGTGATGTTGGTCAGGGCATTACTCTCCTCTGGTCTAACAGACTGTGATGTTGGTCAGGGCATTACTTTCCTCTGATCCAACAGACAGTGATGTTGGTCAGGGCATTACTCTCCTCTGGTCTAACAGACAGTGATGTTGGTCCGAGCATTACTCTCCTCTGGTCCAACAGACAGTGATGTTGGTCAGGGCATTACTCTCCTCTGGTCTAACAGGCAGTGATGTTGGTCAGGGCATTACTCTCCTCTGGTCTAACAGACAGTGATGTTGGTCAGGGCATTACTCTCCTCTGGTCCAACAGACAGTGATGTTGGTCAGGGCATTACTCTCCTCTGATCTAACAGACAGTGATGTTGGTCAGGGCATTACTCTCCTCTGGTCCGACAGACAGTGATGTTGGTCAGGGCATTGCTCTCCTCTGGTCCAACAGACAGTGATGTTGGTCAGGGCATTACTCTCCTCTGGTCTAACAGACAGTGATGTTGGTCAGGGCATTACTCTCCTCTGGTCCAACAGACAGTGATGTTGGTCAGGGCATTACTCTCCTCTGGTCTAACAGACAGTGATGTTGGTCAGGGCATTACTCTCCTCTGGTCCAACAGACAGTGATGTTGGTCAGGGCATTACTGTCCATTCACTTTTCTCTGTCACCATCATTCATCACAGAGGGCCAGGATGCAGAACAACTGGTTTTTGCCGTCGACTCGCAGGTAACGGAGGACGCCAGCTTGTGTCTCTATTTTGGTCCATTCTGGTGCGTGTTTCCCTTTGAATCCTCACAGCCACCTGAAACGAAGTGATTAGACTGATACAGCTGCGGGCTCTCATCCTACCAGCTGCAGCTATATGCCAGGTCAATGCTATGAGCCAAAGGATGTGTGTGATATAATGTTTTGATGTTTAAAAGATGAAGGCTGATTATGTAACAGCTTATCATATCCAGTCCAAAGACCAGGGCTTTGATGCAGCAAATTGATGACAATAGTTGATGTGTGTTTTTATGTGTTGTTTGTTTAGATTATATAGTATTATTATTGAAAACATGTGGGGAAAGTGTAAGCCCAGTCTCTCTCTCTCTCTCTCTGTGTGTGTATGTGTGTGTGGTGTGTGTGGTGTGTGTGTGTGTGTGTGTGTGTGTGTGTGTGTGTGTGTGTGTGTGTGTGTGTGTGTGTGTGTGTGTGTGTGTGTGTGTGGTGTGTGTGTGTGTGTGGTGTGTGTGTGTGTGTGTGTGTGTGTGTGTGTGTGTGTGTGTGTGGTGTGCGTGTGTGGTGTGTGTGTGTGTGTGTGTGTGTGTGTGTGTGTGGTGTGTGTGTGGTGTGTGTGGTGTGTGTGGTGTGTGTGTGTGTGTGTGTGTGTGTGTGTGTGTGTGTGTGTGTGTGTGTGGTGTGCGTGTGTGTATGTGTGTGTGTGTGTGTGTGTGTGTGGTGTGTGTGTGTGTGTGTGTGTGTGTGTGTGTGGGTGTGGTGTGTGTGTGTGTGTGGTGTGTGTGGTGTGTGTGTGTGTGTGTGTGTGTGTGTGTGTGTGTGTGTGTGTTATACATATTCAACATTTGTATTTTACCCAGATACATTTTCTTTTTCCATCCACCATGTTTTGTTGCTTTAAAAAGGGAGGCATGGCTTTTATCGGTAACTTTATCAACTTTTACATTTTGATACACAAAACCGATGGCCAAACTTTATTTAAAAGTCCATTTTATTTATAAATTCTTGGTGTAAACTCTGATAAATGGACTGACTGAGAATGCTCAGTTTGTTGACACCAAGGTTTTAATCCGTTTGCTCTTTTCTCTGGCACAAGGAGAGGTTTTGTGGTCTGTAATCAATATTAATAAGTATTCATTGTTCCTTGTTTAAGGAGTGTTGTGGCATGAAATAAAACATAATGATGACTTGGCAAAGAATGATCTCCGCACTGACTTGACAAAATACATTTGGAATAGAGAATAATTTAGTGTGTTTGTGTGTGTGAGAGAGGGAGAAAGACAAAGAGAGAGACACAATGAGAGAGAGACAAAGAGACAGAGAGAGAGAGACAAATTGAGAGCGATAGAGAGAGAGAGAGACAAAGAGAGAGAGAGAAAGACAAAGATAGAGAGACAAAAAGACAAAGAGAGAGAGACAGAGAGAGACAAAGAGAGAGAGAGAGAGAGACAAAGAGATAGAGAGAGAGAGACAAAGAGAGAGAGAGAAAGACAAATTAGAGAGAGACAAAGAGAGAGAGACAGAGAGAGACAAAGAGAGAGAGACAAAAAGACAAAGAGAGAGAGACAAAAAGACAAAGAGAGAGAGACAGAGCGAGACAAATAGACACAGAGAGAGACAGAGAGCGAGACAAAGAGAGAGACAAAGAGAGAGAGAGACAAAGAGAGAGAGAGACAAAGAGAGAGAGACAAAGAGAGAGAGACTAATAGAGAGAGAGACAGAGAGAGAGAAACAAAGAGAGAGACAAAGAGAGAGAGACAGAGCGAGACAAATAGAGAGAGAGAGAGCGAGACAAATAGAGAGAGACAGAGCGAGACAAAGAGAGAGAGACAGAGCGAGACAAATAGACAAAGAGAGAGACAGAGAGCGAGACAAAGAGAGAGAGACAAAGAGAGAGAGAGACAACGAGAGAGAGACAAATAGAAAGAGAGAGAGAGAGACAAATAGAGAGACAGAGAGAGAGAGAAACGAAGAGAGAGAGAGACAAATAGAGAGAGAGAGACAAATAGAGAGAGACAGAGAGAGAGAGAAACGAAGAGAGAGAGAGAGACAGAGAGAGAGAGAAACGAAGAGAGAGAGACAAATAGAGAGAGAGAGAGACAAAGAGAGAAAGACAAATAGAGAGAGAGACATAGAGAGAGAGAGAGAAACAAAGAAAGAGAGACAAATAGAGAGAGAGAGACAAAGAGAGAGCGACAAATAGAGAGAGACAAAGAGAGAGAGAGAGACAAATAGAGAGAGAGACAGAGAGAGAGAGAAACGAAGAGAGAGAGAGAAATAGAGAGAGAGAGACAAAGAGAGAGACAAATAGAGAGAGAGACAGAGAGAGACAGAGAGAGACAAAGAGAGACAGAGAGAGAGAGAGACAAATAGAGAGAGAGACAGAGAGAGAGAGAAACAAAGAGAGAGACAAATAGAGAGAGAGACAGAGAGAGAGAGACACGAAGAGAGAGAGACAAATAGAGAGAGAGAGACAGAGAGAGAGACAAATAGAGAGAGAAACGAAGAGAGAGAGAAACGAAGAGAGGAGGGTGAGTGAGGAAAAGCGGTTAATTGTGTGTGCTGTTGTGATGTGTATTACAGTTCCACACACACACACACACACACACACACACACACACACACACACACACACACACACACACACACACACACACACACACACACACACACACACACACACACACACACACAGACATCTGGCCTATCTGTGGCCTTGTTTGGTACTGTTATCACCAGGTTCCACCTACTGCCCAGCTTGTTCCGTCACGTCCCATGATGCCTCAGTTTCCCCAGGATACTGCTTGCTGAAGCAGTTTGTTTTCGCTAGTTGAGCCCATTTATTGTGAAAGAGGTGTCCTCAGCAAATTAGAAGAGACAGCCATGTAAATCTCTATACGAAGATGTATCATCCATAAGCTTGTTCTTTGTTTGTTACCTGTGAAGGCTTACAAAGTTAAAAAGAGATGGGCCAAAAAATTGATGCTAATCTGATAAACTATTTCTGCACTCTCAGAAAATTTATTTAGAACCTAAAATATTATTAATTATTAATTAATTAATATTATTAATTATTTAGAACCTAAAATGGTTCTTCACCTGTCCACATAGGAGAACCCTTTGAAGAACCATTTCTGGTTCCAGGTAGAACCCTTTTGAGTTCCATGTGGAACCCTTTCAACAGACAGTTCTACCTGGAACCAAAAAGTGTTCTACCTGCAACCCAAAAAGTTTCTCCTATGGGGACGGCCGAATAACCCTTTTGTGCTGATCACAAACGTCTATTGAGGCTTCAAGAGCAGTTTAACAGCTGTTGGTTTTCTCCTGACTTCTTCACCAGAGCTGTAAGTCACAAACTGGGTTCGCAATTTTTCCGGGCCTGAATCGGGCAGTTGATGATTTCTCGTAGATTAAAGTGTGTCCGTTTCTGATTACTTGTACCTACTGCTCATTTACTGAAATATATGTGATTGTAAAAGGAAAAATGAGTTCATAAGATCTAAAATAATTTGAGGAAAACAATACACATTGTATGTTTGTCTACAAACAGAGGTGCTCAACACATTTCTGGTTACTGTTGTGGGGGTTCCATTTAAAAAAAAAAACATTCCTAACACTCACTCATTAGAAAAAAAGGGTTCCTAAAGGGTTCTTCGGCTGTCCCCATAGGAGGAACGTTTTGGGTTCCAGTTAACCATGTGTATGTGACCAATAACATTGGATTTGATTTGATTCTGACTAGTACAGGTGAACTCTGGAAGATATGTTCAGTGAGTTTCATCTGAAGGACGTAGGAGGGTGGAACTGAACTGAAACACTGTCTTGTTACAGCTTAGAGTAGAGGATGCATGGCTAGGATGGATAACTCAGGCATACCAGCAGCCAGTGAAGTGGATGCTGAGAGCTGGCACACACAAATTCCTTATTGCTGAGGGAGAACCCACTGAAAGTAGTTGAATTAAAAGGTCATGGATAAACGTTTTAACACAATTGGGTGCAGTGAGGCAGGGAAACATGGTTATACCCGAGGACTCCATAATGACATTTTCTAAATTGATCCCACAATGCCATCTGAGTAGTCCTTTCACCTTCGGCACTCAAGCACTCACCGGAAGACAATCCTGTTTGCATATTACAACACCAAATATGCTGTCATCTCATTACGTCTCACTATGTTCTGTCGCCTCAACAAGAGAAAAAGACGGGTGAATACAACCATCGTTTAGTAGTAGTACAGTAACATTATAGCACTGTAGCTATCATTATTCTACATGCAAATCCAATCTACACTACTTCTGTTTTCATTCTTTTCTTACATTTCGACTTACTAAAAACATGACAAAAAAGCTAGAAAAGTGTTTTCAGAAGATGTTATGAACCAGATGGTTAGTTTGACCTAGCATGCAGAGGACTCTCCTCAAGAGCATAACCTCTCCAGGTTTCATCTATCTATTTCCTGTCCAGGTTTCAACGTGTCATTTCCTGTCCAGGTTTCATCTATCCATTTCCTGTCCAGGTTTCAACGTGTCATTTCCTGTCCAGGTTTCATCTATCCATTTCCTGTCCAGGTTTCAACTTGTCATTTCCTGTCCAGGTTTCATCTATCCATTTCCTGTCCAGGTTTCAACTTGTCATTTCCTGTCCAGGTTTCATCTTGTCATTTCCTGTCCAGGTTTCATCTAGCCATAACCTGTCCAGGTTTCAACTTGTCATTTCCTGTCCAGTTTTCATCTAGCCATAACCTGTCCAGGTTTCAACTTGTCATTTCCTGTCCAGGTTTCATTTGGTAATAACCTGTCCAGGTTTCTTCTTGTCATTTCCTGTCCAGGTTTCATTTGGTCATAACCTGTCCAGGTTTCAACTTGTAATTTCCTGTAATTTCCTGTCCAGGTTTCATCTTGTCATTTCCTGTCCAGGTTCCATCTTGTCATTTCCTGTCCAGGTTCCATCTTGTCATTTCCTGTCCAGGTTTCATCTAGCCATGACCTGTCCAGGTTCCATCTGGTCATTTCCTGTCCAGGTTTCATCTAGCCATAACCTGTCCAGGTTCCATCTTGTCATTTCCTGTCCAGGTTCCATCTTGTCATTTCCTGTCCAGGTTTCATCTTGTCATTTCCTGTCCAGGTTTCATCTTGTCATTTCCTGTCCAGGTTTCATATTGTCATTTCCTGTCCAGGTTTCATCTTGTCATTTCCTGTCCAGGTTCCATCTTGTTATTTCCTGTCCAGGTTCCATCTTGTCATTTCCTGTCCAGGTTCCATCTTGTCATTTCCTGTCCAGGTTCCATCTTGTCATTTCCTGTCCAGGTTTCATCTTGTCATTTCCTGTCCAGGTTCCATCTTGTCATTTCCTGTCCAGGTTCCATCTTGTCATTTCCTGTCCAGGTTCCATCTTGTCATTTCCTGTCCATGTTTCATCTAGCTATAACCTCTCTAGGTTTCATCTCGTCATTTCCTACTTCCTACTGGCTTGTCTCTCTCTCTGCCCTGCACCATATCATGTCAATTAAAGACTATTCTCCAGCTTTGATATATCCCTGGGTTGTTTGAGAAGCTGCCATGGAAAGGTCAGTCACGACCTTAGCCCTGGCAAGCAGTCCTCTTGTCAGAGATGACTGGTAGTATTTATAGAGAAACAACAGCAGCCCAGTCTATTACTTAGTAATGCCCATCTTCCATATCCACGCTGAGATAGTGCCTCTGATACGCTTGACAGGCAGTTGAGATTATGATGTAAACTCTTGAGTAATTAGCAATTAAAAGGCAGTACCGCGCATCTTGAAAAAAATAAACATGCACTGAACCTTTTCATCACCTTATCCTGCCTCCTGCTCTTTCCAAAACACTGTAATATGTTTTATTTGATTAAAGTTTTGGCGTCTATGAAAGGGACTTGTTAATGCCTTTAACTTCGTTTGAGATTATACCAGCTATTTCCATTGAGCTAGTGTCAGCTTCCTCTTATTTTAGTTTTTTTTTCCTAAAGTGAACCATCAGACAGGAAGTTGTCACCTCTTCAATGAACATCTAAAGTATGAAATAGCCAGCACTCTTCATGTGTTTACTTGAGGGCTGTCAAAGTTAATTATGGTAATTCAAGTTAACTATTTTGTCATTTGCGTGCACACTTTATTTTTATTGTGATGAATCGCTTTGTCTGAAAGTGTTAAAAATGCACAATGTCTACAGCTAAAAACAACAATGCGATGTCAAAACAAGGTCACATTGAGGTTAAAGAAAGTGTGCTTCATCAATTTACCAGATTTTTCTAAACCTTACTTTGGACAAAATCAAGGCATCAATATTTTTGTATAAAAAAAATCTTTAATTGCAGCTCAATTTGAGTAAATTCTGAATTTGCAAATCCTACGATGAACTCGCAACAAAAATAATAATTTGTTGACAGCCCTAGTTTACGTACAAGCCGCTCGACAAATGAACTCTGCCCAAGGGGCTAGCAGAGAGCTGCCTGCGTAAGCACTCCAATCTACTAGCCAGATGGGAATATTTTTTTTATTTAACTAGGCAAGTCAGTTAAGAACAAATTCTTATTTTCAATGACGGTCTAGGAACAGTGGGTTAACTGCCTTGTTCAGGGGCAGAACGACAGATTTTTACCTTGTCAGCTCAGGGATTCAATCTTGCAACCTTTCGGTTACCAGTCCAACGCTCTAACCACTAGGTTGCCTGCCGCCCCAAATATGTTGGGAATGAAGACAGATGACGTGATTGGGTGCGTCTCACAGCATAGTCACTGGGCCTCAGCGCCCATCTAATCATGGCTGAAGAGCCTCTAGTCCAATCCACTGGTGATGACCAGTTGCTGAAGAGCCTCTAGTCCAATCCACTGGTGATGACCAGTTGCTGAAGAGCCTCTAGTCCAATCCACTGGTGATGACCAGTTGCTGAAGAGCCTCTAGTCCAATCCACTGGTGATGACCAGTTCTGGAAAATCGCCTTTCCATTATGAACTTACAGGAGCATTTAGGGTTAAGTGCTTTGCTCAAGGGCATAGATAGAATTTTCACCTAGTTGGCTTTGGGATTCGAACCAGCAACCTTTCAGTTACTGACCCAACGCACTTAACCGCCAGGCTACCTGCTGCTTCAGTACCATCATTCTCCATCAAAAACCAGCAGAGCGAGCTAACAGCCTTGGAGTGCGCCTTGTCCTAAATCATAATTCACTCACTCCTCAAGTTGAGTTTCTCTCCCTGGACTGATTGTGCCACAGTACTGTCTCTTCCGATGTTTTGCTCATTAAGAACAGTGATGGATAATAGTCCACATCAATTCCAAGACACTCGTTGTGATCGGACTCTTTAGTAATAGAATAGATGACAGAGAAGTTTTAAAAACAGGATTGAGGAATTGGCTGAACACCTGAAAGCTATCGTGAAATCCTAGACACATGGATCCTGCTGTGTCTTCAATGCATATCAGTTGTCACCTTATTAACGTTCTCCGTTTCTTCCACAATCTTCACAGTAAAATGTAATTGGAAGCGCCTATCGATAAAACACGGAAGGGCTCCTCGTCTTTCGACTAAATACAAAATGCCGTCCCCACCATGTTTCCCTGCTATTTTAAACGGTAAGGCAGGAAAGCCCTGGCAGGTTGTTGCTAAATGCCTCTCTGAAATGACATGCTAATGCTTGGTCAAGAGCCATTTACTGTGCTCAGCACGTCCCTGTATAATCTGGCATGGAACATCAGCCATGTAAGTGGAACTGTAGGTAAATTTGCCAGGGGGTGAGATTTTAATAGATTAGCATAATTACATGAGATGCTAATGGTGTGCTGGCTAACGTGCTAATACATAGTTAATGATGTATGAATTAGCCTCACTTTGGCTGCTGAGACAACAACTTATTTTCCATTGGCAAGAGTTATGGAGAGCCATCAGAGAGACAGGCATGATAAAGTTAAATAAAGACTAAATACAAATATTTTTTAAATTAAAAAGTTAAGATGCAGCCATTTTGAATGTTATATCATTTTTGTGCATCTCTGAGCAGTGTTCCATGTTTTCATGTGTATCTGAGCTATTCGCTCTTCAAGCAGGCAGAAATACAGCCGGTAAGATGAGTGATGGATCATGCAAAACTCTTCATAGCCGGCTGTATTTCGTACTGCTTTAACGGCAAGTTATTTTGCAGCCCATGCAGTGAGTAACTGTACAGTGTCTTTAATGAAACTCCAGGGAAGTCATTCTGTTGTAAATGTTCACGGCAGGGAGCCACACTATTAACTATTAACTGCCATTTCTTCACTGTTCAATCCAATGCCTGTGAAATGTTGAATAGCATTGCAAATGAAAGTCAAGGAAGTGAATGTCATCCACTTTTCCAAGTTGAATGACTGACATGGCAGCCTGAGAGAGTGGAATATGAACTCACTGAATCCTGACTCTTCAAAAGCTCTGGAAACATGAGCAACCAAAAGTGCACAATGATGTTTTAATGGTTCCCAATGGGCGTAAAGAATGTACAAGATTGATAGAAGGAAAAGTAGCTTTATAACATTGTCTATCTATACTGAACAAAAATATAAACGCAACATGTAAAGTGTTGGTCCCATGTTTCATGAGCTGAAATAAAAGATCCCAGAAATGTTCCATACGCACAAAAAGCATATTTCTCTCAAATGTTGAGCACAAATTTGTTCACAACCCTGTTAGTGAGCTTTTCTCCTTTTGCCAAAATAATCCAACCACCTGACAGGTGTGGCATATCAACAAGCTGATTAAACAGCATCATCATTACCCAGGTGCACCTTGTGCTGGGGACAATAAAAAGGGCACTCTAAAATGTTTTGTCGCACAACACAATGCCACAGATGTCTCAAGTTTTAGAGAATATGGCAGTACGTCCAACCGGCCTCACAACCAAATAACACATGTAACTAAGCCAGCCAAGGACCTCCGCTTCTTCACCTGCGGGATCGTCTGAGACCAGCCACCCTCGACAGATGATGAAACTGAGCAGAAGTTCTGTCTGTAATAAAGCCCTTTTGTGGGGAAAAACTCATGCTGATTGGTTGGGCCTGGCTCCCCAGTGGGTGGGCCTATGACCTCCGAGGCCCACCCATGGCTGCACCCCTGCCCAGTCATGTGAAGTCTATAGATTAGGGCCTAATGAATTTATTTCAATGGACAGATTTCCTTATATGATCTGTAACTCAGTAAAATCGTTGTTGCGTTTATACTTTTGTACAGTATACTTACAGGGTCATGGCAGGGTCATCAAAACAATCTTTATTTATTATATGGAATGAAAGAAGCTGTGTGAGTTTTTCTCAACAGTTAAATGACTTGCTATTTATATCGTCCGTCAGTCAGGCAGTCAGAGAGAGAGGGAGGGAGAACAAAGAGGCTGAAGACAGTTATTTATACCTGGTGTTCAGCATTTGACTTATTGGCTTCTCAAAGTGTTTACTTAATCACTTGGATCTGTCTGTGTGGTGGTGGTCCAAAAGCCTGTTGGCCTGATTCTGCTGACAGAATCAACCCAAATAGGCATCAGTTCAGATAGCCTGCCTTGGATGAGATGCTTGACAAACAGACTACATTTGTTGGGTTGGTTGGGTTGGTGTCAAAAATAGCAATCATACGCAGAAAATAACCCCATATGTACTGTAAAATATGGTGGTGGATCTTTGATGATATGGGGCTATTTTGTTTCCACTGGTCCTGAGGTCCTTGTTAAGGTCAACGGCATCATAAACTTTACTCAGTACCAGGACATTCTCGCCAGAATTCTGGTTGCCTCTGCCAGGAGGCTGAAACTTGGCCGCAAGTGGATCTTCCAGTGAGACAATAACCCCAAGCACACATCAACATCTACAAAGAAATGGTTAATTGACTACAAAGGGTGCCAATCATTTTGGACCTGGCTGTATATATAAGGCTGTATATATACACTCATTGACATTAGTTGTTTATCATTGCAAAGGACACAGCCAACACAATAAACTATAAGCAGCAATCCATCTTGTTTACACAGCAGGATCCTCCTCACCGTCATCTATTAAGGTGTGGAACAAGAACAAGAGCGAGACAGAGGCAGAGAATCACCCCTAAGCCCAGGGAGGCTGATGCTAGCACAAAACCTAATTCCCCTGCCCCTCCTCTGCCGATGCCTTTCTCAGATGTTTTCATTGGCCAAAGTCAGTCAAGGTAACAAGGGCCATGAGGGCCTGTGTCTGGGCAACCTGATTACAGCAGGTGACTCACACTACTGTCCCCCGGGAGCATTGTATGTGTGTGTGTGTGTGTGTGTGTGTGTGTGTGTGTGTGTGTGTGTGTGTGTGTGTGTGTGTGTGTGTGTGTGTGTGTGTGTGTGTGTGTGTGTGTGTGTGTGTGTGTGTGTGTGTGTGTGTGTGTGTGTGTGAGAGAGTGTGTGTGAGTGTGAGTGTGTGTGGGGAGGACATAATTAAGACACAATCACAGGGGTATTGAAGTCAACTGTTCTGGCGTCACACTGAGGGTGTCTGTTGTTGATTGTGGTAGGGATATCATATCACAACTACACAAGAAGTCTTTGAGGAGATTTATTTTAAACGGATCATAGCCATTAAGGGTTTTCTCAACTCATTTTTCATCTTTAATTAGCAAGGATTATTGCGAGCACCCCTATTCAACAAAGTTCAATGAGTTAAAAGAACAACTTGAATGGTATGTGATCTGACAGTAAATTGAGCAATTGCTTATCAAGTTAGTCAGTCTCATAATAAGACTGCAAAGTCTTGAAGTAAACAACTAAGTCTGTCATGAATCGCTATAGCACTTTTGATTGACAGATTATGCTTCTCTCTCCGGTTGGCTGATATACAGTATATACGATTTCTGTTGACGTCAGGAACAAGGGACAATGAAGATAGTGCTATTTCAGCCCAGGGAAAGCTTGAACCTGAGCAGCTGACGGATGTCCTTGCACGGAGAGAAGGATCCAAATGAAAACAAATGATTTCAGGTTTGTTACAATAGATGAGAACGTACCCTCTTGTGAAGATTGGACCCATTGAGGATATATATTATATCGTACTGGCTTCACTGTCTCTTATTGTCCATATCACATTCAGCGGTAACTGCCAGTGACTGTATTGGGAAAACCACTCTGTCATCATATTACATTAGATCAACTGACAACTTTGATGGGAGCATCTCTTTTTCGTACATTGAGGCTGGCGAGCATGGCTCATCTTTCCACACGCATAACATCCTTCATAATGTTGGACGACCATTTGACTCAACCCTGAAACCAACCTAAACCAAACGTTGCTGGCTCTGGTATTTTCCGTTTCACATGGGCCCTTTTCAGCACGGCTCCAGCGACTATGATGGATGTGGCCAGCTCAGAACAAGGCCAGCTCAGAACAAGTCCAGCTCAGAACAAGGCCAGCTCAGCACAAGGCCAGCTCAGAACAAGGCCAGCTCAGAACAAGGCCAGCTCAGAACAAGTCCAGCTCAGAACAAGGCCAGCTCAGCACAAGGCCAGCTCAGCACAAGGCCAGCTCAGAACAAGGCCAGCTCAGCACAAGGCCAGCTCAGAACAAGGCCAGCTCAGCACAAGGCCAGCTCAGAACAAGGCCAGCTCAGAACAAGGCCAGCTCAGAACAAGGCCAGCTCAGAACAAGGCCAGCTCAGCACCACTTGGTTTGGCTCAGTAGTGTGAGAATCCTTTTTAAGGCCTACAGACATGTGCACCCTTAAACGATTGCATAGGCTTCCATATGGATAAGCACATAACTAAGCCTTTCTATAGTGGGACTGAGAGACTGTTCTGCTGCATGGATCTTTCTATAGTGGGACTGAGAGACTGTTCTGCTGCACGGATCTAGGACAGTAGAAGAGGCGAGGTCTCATTCTCTGATGAGAATGAATTGTCATTTCTGACTCAAGCCAAGAGTAATCAGGCTACCCCCAGCACGGCTCGTAGAGGGGATCCTCCCAGCAGAGCACTCTACTCTGCCATCCTTCCTCATTAGAAACTGCAGCCTGGGCAGGAAGACTCTGGGGAGGAAGACTCTGGGCAGGAAGACTCCGGGCAGGGAGACTCTGGGGAGGAAGACTCAGGGCAGGAAGACTCAGGGCAGGAAGACTCTGGGCAGGAAGACTCTGGGCAGGAAGCCTCTAAAATGTGCTGAATGCCCTCTTTTATTGCGCCCGTTAATAATGGGCAGGTAAATGGAGGTAGAAATGCCAGAGACCTTGAGGTTGTTCAAGGAGTGATATGGGAAACATTGATTAAAGGGAGGCGAGCGTGGAGAAGGCAGAAGGTTTGTGTGCTACAGTAACTGTATCCAACACCCCCCCCCCCCGCCATCTTCTCTTCATTCTTCACTCCTCCCAAGATGATGTCTTGCTTCTCTCACTCACTCACTTTTGATGTGTACTTTATTTTTAGTCTGCCCTGCACAATGAAAGGAATGGAATTGTTCCAAAGTGCAAACTCCAAGTTAAATCAAGCATACCTCAAATAGTATTTGACATTATGTTTTTAATGGGGACTTGGTCTGATGTTGGACTGTACCATAGGTTCTGTATAAAGTGGGGGGGGGGGGGGGAGACATTTTTAGTACCTGCAATAGTGGTCAACATTACAAATGGTTCAACCCAGGAGACAAAGCTTGACCAACCAGCTTTATTTCTTCACCTGGCGAAACCTTGTTGTCGTGTCTAGAAAGCCAGCATCAATTTATGGCCCGTTGTTGTAGTTCTGGTCAGTTCTGTCCTGTTCCATTCTCTTTCCTCACATACCAATCAGATTAGCTATAGATGGTGACGGTTTAGAACTGGGCGACAAATAAGAGTGGTTAAGTTTTACAAGCCTTGCCTGACAGGTTGTGTTATTGCTGGTCCTAGCAGCAGGGATCTGGAGTTACAGCACAATCTCAGCCCACGTTCAGCTCTGATTGGAGACCACAGGAGGTCCAACAAGAGAGGAGGTAGAATGAAGGAAATTGGACCGGGGTTTGTCTCTTATCTGATTAAGAAACACAGGCAGCATTTAAGAATAGGTGGATAAGTGCATGATACAATATAAATACTTATAGTGCTAGTCCAAAGTAGGTTGTATTTGAAGTTGCTATAGGATGGTTATTGTTAAACAACCTGGACTCAGGGGTAGACGTAACATATATCTGTCTCCCTTCAGTATGATATTGTACATGTATATGTTATGTATTAATTTGTGGATGTCCATCATCCATGTCTTATGATGTGTTATGAATTGCAATTTGTACGAATTGCAATGTTACAAATTTGTGAATAAGTATGATATTTCAACGTTAGCTAGGTAGCTAACATTAGCTAATCTAGAGGTTAGGGTTAGGGATAAAGATTAGAGTTAGGAGTAGTTGCAAATTAGCTAAAAAGTAGTAAGTAGTTGAAATGTTGCTAATGAACTAAAATGCTAAACTTAACTTAACTTAACGTAACATTTGGGTTGCTAGATATTCGCATTATACGCCTACCCATCCACCCAGAAAAACCACCTTCTTTTCATTTTTGCCTTAGGTAACATTCTGTCTTAAATAACCTTATGAAATGTAACATACACTACTAATCTAATTTATGTTTACTATATCACGTCTACTCTATGAGACCAGACTAAACCAAGTCAGCCCATGTTCTCACAGGGGAAGTGTTCATTGTTTTTGTTGTGCCATTTACTTTTAAATTTGAGTCATTGAGCAGACTCTCTTATCCAGAGCGAATTTCAGTTAGTGCATGTATGTTAAGATAGCTAGGTGGGGCAACCACACATCACAACCATATACATACAGTGACCCCCTTCCATGAGCGACACCAAAACTTTGTGTTACTCCCCTAACCATGTTGTCTTTGTGTTACTCCCCTAACCATGTTGTCTTTGTGTTGTTCCCCTAACCATGTTGTCTTTGTGTTGTTCCCCTAACCATGTTGTCTTTGTGTTGTTCCCCTAACCATGTTGTCTTTGTGTTGTTCCCCTAACCATGTTGTCTTTGTGTTGTTCCCCTAACCATGTTGTCTTTGTGTTGTTCCCCTAACCATGTTGTCTTTGTGTTGTTCCCGTAACCATGTTGTCTTTGTGTTGTTCCCCTAACCATGTTGTCTTTGTGTTGTTCCCCTAACCATGTTGTCTTTGTGTTGTTCCCCTAACCATGTTGTCTTTGTGTTACTCCCCCAACCATGTTGTCTTTGTGTTACTCCCCCAACCATGTTGTCTTTGTGTTGTTCCCCTAACCATGTTGTCTTTGTGTTACTCCCCCAACCATGTTGTCTTTGTATTGCTCCCCCAACCATGTTGTCTTTGTGTTGTTCCCCTAACCATGTTGTCATTGTGTTGCTCCCCTAACCATGTTGTCTTTGTGTTGTTCCCCTAACCATGTTGTCATTGTGTTACTCCCCCAACCATGTTGTCTTTGTGTTACTCCCCCAACCATGTTGTCTTTGTGTTGTTCCCCTAACCATGTTGTCATTGTGTTGCTCCCCTAACCATGTTGTCTTTGTGTTGTTCCCCCAACCATGTTGTCATTGTGTTGCTCCCCTAACCATGTTGTCTTTGTGTTGTTCCCCTAACCATGTTGTCATTGTGTTGCTCCCCTAACCATGTTGTCATTGTGTTACTCCCCCAACCATGTTGTCTTTGTGTTACTCCCCCAACCATGTTGTCTTTGTGTTGTTCCCCTAACCATGTTGTCATTGTGTTGCTCCCCTAACCATGTTGTCTTTGTGTTGTTCCCCCAACCATGTTGTCATTGTGTTGCTCCCCTAACCATGTTGTCTTTGTGTTGTTCCCCTAACCATGTTGTCATTGTGTTGCTCCCCTAACCATGTTGTCTTTGTGTTGTTCCCCTAACCATGTTGTCTTTGTGTTTTTCCCCTAACCATGTTGTCTTTGTGTTGTTCCCCTAACCATGTTGTCTTTGTGTTGCTCCCCCAACCATGTTGTCTTTGTGTTGCTCCCCCAACCATGTTGTCTTTGTATTGTTCCCCTAACCATGTTGTCTTTGTGTTGTTCCCCTAACCATGTTGTCTTTGTGTTGTTCCCCTAACCATGTTGTCTTTGTGTTGTTCCCCTAACCATGTTGTCTTTGTGTTGTTCCCCTAACCATGTTGTCTTTGTGTTACTCCCCTAACCATGTTGTCTTTGTGTTGCTCCCCTAACCATGTTGTCTTTGTGTTGTTCCCCTAACCATGTTGTCTTTGTGTTGTTCCCCTAACCATGTTGTCTTTGTGTTGTTCCCCTAACCATGTTGTCTTTGTGTTACTCCCCTAACCATGTTGTCATTGTGTTGTTCCCCTAACCATGTTGTCTTTGTGTTGTTCCCCTAACCATGTTGTCTTTGTGTTGTTCCCCTAACCATGTTGTCTTTGTGTTGTTCCCCTAACCATGTTGTCTTTGTGTTGTTCCCCTAACCATGTTGTCTTTGTGTTACTCCCCTAACCATGTTGTCTTTGTGTTGTTCCCCTAACCATGTTGTCTTTGTGTTGTTCCCCTAACCATGTTGTCTTTGTGTTGTTCCCCTAACCATGTTGTCTTTGTGTTACTCCCCTAACCATGTTGTCATTGTGTTGCTCCCCTAACCATGTTGTCATTGTGTTACTCCCCTAACCATGTTGTCATTGTGTTACTCCCCTAACCATGTTGTCATTGTGTTGCTCCCCTAACCATGTTGTCATTGTATTGTTCCCCTAACCATGTTGTCTTTGTGTTGCTCCCCTAACCATGTTGTCGTTGTGTTGCTCCCCTAACCATGTTGTCATTGTGTTGTTCCCCTAACCATGTTGTCTTTGTGTTGCTCCCCTAACCATGTTGTCATTGTGTTACTCCCCTAACCATGTTGTCTTTGTGTTGTTCCCCTAACCATGTTATCATTGTCTTTGTGTTGTTCCCCTAACCATGTTGTCTTTGTGTTGTTCCCCTAACCATGTTGTCTTTGTGTTGTTCCCCTAACCATGTTGTCTTTATGTTGTTC